>NC_040908.2:158574642-158819287 GCF_004126475.2 Phyllostomus discolor
ATAAAGTTACTGAAGGGAGGGGAAATTTAGCAGACAAATGGACAAGAATTTGAATTCATTCAGCGATTGTATGTAATGAACCTGGTTTTATACCTCTCACATTCCTGGTCAAGTGCACACAGGACACCTCAGTTTCTGTAGCAACCAACACATATTGTTCTTTTTTTTGCTTCCAGCCTACATCCAAGTGTGAAAGATAAAAACATCCATTTTTAAGTATCACCAATTTTCCAAACAGTATGTAGTTTTAAGTCAAATACATTTTTCTCCTCAAGACTACTCTGTTCTTCAACTCCCAAGTTCATTCATTGCCTTCTGAAAATAGCATTCTTATGCCCATACAGTAAAAATTGTGACCATTTCTAATAACCAATATTTGTACACCCATCATATCCTGAAGAACGATTTTGTGATGTTTCATCAAACTATTGCTCTAGTTACAATGTACACTATCAAAATACTGCCTTGTGGCTGACAATACCTGTCCTCTTCGATGAATGACAGCACCAACTCCTTGCAGCTCTCTCCCCAGTGTCTTACCTGTGCAGTCTATTGTTTTCTTCATTTATCAGCAGTTCTCAGTTGTAGCTAAAAGATTTTAAAAAGAAAAAAATATTTTTAAATGACAGGAAATGCAGTGAAAATTTGAATTACCCATTTGTAAAAATTTGAGACACCTTCTGAGTAAATACACATTGCTCCACTTTTATTATGTTTTCCTAAAAGAAAATTGAGTAACCACAGGGACTCTATTATAGTCTTTCATTGTGGAGTCAGACCTCCAGGGGCAGAAACTTTGTCTCAAGAGAAAATAAAATATAATCCCTTGCCTACTCTTGGAGTCGAACATTGCTTTATGAAGTGGTTCCTGATGACTGCTTTACCTAAAGTCTTTGCCGAAGTAGAAAATAATTCAATTGCCCATTACATTGCCTCCCTTTTTGTATTTTAGCTTATTCCAAGTGAGCAGAGCTCACTACTAATTTATTCTTTTTTTCAGTGTATGTGGTGTGTGTGTCTGTGTCTATATGTGTCCCTTCCATTTTCTTGGAAATTTTACCTCTAATTCAACTCCCTTCTGGAGTGAAATTAATGAAAGGAGAAAACTAATATCAATTGTACAACATTTAAGGCAAAACTATTCCATGAGCAAATAGGACATTGAATAAAAAACAAATTTCTTCTTTATGGTTTTAAAATTAAGGACTTTTTGCAATTACCCATATTTCCCCTGTATAATGCATAGTTTTTGCACAATTGTTTTAGGGAAAAATAAGGATGCACATTATACATGGGTAGTATTAATTCTGTGTCTATATAAATGTTTTTAAATCTTTTACTTATGCTTACGCATTAAAACTGTAACTCTAGAAAGTAATAATGATATCTGTACATTCAAAAATAAATGCTACAATTCCTTTACAACAAAAAACAAGTATCTACATGTAAATAAATAAATAAATAATTGAATTAAAAATTAAAATGGAAGACTTTTTCATGAAATTTTAGGCTACAAATATTGATGAGTGTTATACATGGGAGTGCTATATAGACAGCAGAATATGGTATTACCTATAATTCTTATCCTACAAGATAGAGAAATTACAGATTTTTTTATATTTCACACCATAAAGTAAAACAAAACAAAATAAAGCCCAAGCATTCAGATGCACAGAGAATTTATTTGCCCAGAGAACTCATAATGCAATTATGAAGTACTATTTCACAATTTTCCATTTGAATTTGCAATTAACCTCTACAACAATCTTTGAAATTGGTAATATCATTTTACATATTTTGTAGATGTGGAAAGCAAGACTTAAAGGTACTATAGGATTTGCCAATGAGCAAGGTGGTACAAAGTGGGAGAGTTAACCTAAACTTAATTTTATACAAAAGAATGGATACCTAGCTACTTTGTTTCCCAGTGCAGTTTCTTACAACATTTTATCTTACTCGCTTATGTTTTATATATATATTTATATGTGTATCTTCTGGTAAATTGAATCTGTCAAACTTCAATGCAGTTAGTTTATCTCTGCATCTAAAGAAAAATCTGTAACATCATGTTGTATGCTGTTTAAAAACTTGATTTGCAGAAAACTAAAGAACACTGAAGAAAGAAATTAATGAAGAAACAAATAAATGGACACATATACCATGTTCATGATATTGGAAGAATTAACAATGTCAAAATGTCCATATTACCCAAAGTAATTTATAGATTCAACGCAACCCTTATAAAAATACCAATGACATATTTCACAGACAGAGAAAAAATATTTCAAAAATTTATGTGGGACTATAAATAACCTCAATAGACTCAACAATTTTGAGAAAGAACAAAGTAGGAGGGATCACAATACTTGATATCCAACTACATTATAAGGCCACTATAATCAAAACAGTCTGGTACTGGCATAAGAACAGACACATAGATCAATGGAACAGAATACAGAGCCCAGAAATAAACCCATGTAAATATGGCCAAGTAATATTTGACAATGGGGGAAGGAACATAAAATGGAGTAAAGATTACCTCTTCAATTAATAGTGTTGGGAGATTTGGGCAACTACATGGAAAAAAATGAAATTAGATCACTGGCTTACATCGTCAACCAAAATAAACTTAAGATGGATAAAGTACTTAAATATTAGTCTTGAACCATAAAAGTCCTAGAGAAAAACATAGGCAGGAAATTTTCAGGTATTTCACGTAGCAATATTTTCATCAAGACACCCCCTATTGTAAGGACATAGAAGAAAAAAATAAACAAATGGGACCTCATCAAACTAAAGATCTGCATGACGAAAGAAAATATCAACAAATTTGGAAAGGGAACCAATTGTATGAGAAAACATATTTGCCAATGATACATTGGACAAGGGTTTGATCTTCAAATTATATAAAGAACTCACATGACTCCACACCAGGAAGACAATCAATCCAATTTAAAAAAATGGACAAAGGAACTGAATGAACACTTCTCCTAGGAGAACATACAGAGGGCCCATAGACACATGAAAGAATGCTCCACATCATTAGCCATTAGAGAGATGCACGTTAAAACCACAATGAGATACCATTTCACCCCAAACTACAGAATTTGGGGAGCTAAATTCATGTCCTGCCCAGGTCTTCGTAATCTAATTAAGAGCATCCTCAGCAAGCAGGTTTCACAGGATTTTACATATTCCTTTTTCAGATCTGATCATCCTGGGAAGTCGGGAAGTCCCCAGTGTGGATTGCACCACCCCTTGTTATTGTCACAGGCTTGAGTCAAGCACAGGAGACAAAGGCAGCTAGGATATTTGGATGTCTCACAGCCAGAACAAGGACTCAGGCTTTGTCAAAGCCAAGGGGGCAGGCGTCGATCACCCCCTCATTTCCACAGTCCCCTGAGTCTCTTCCCTGGGGTCTCAACGTGATCATGCCTGTCTTAGATGATTCCCCTCTTGGGGAATCTTACCAGTCATTGGCTAACTGATTAAGCACTGGGGGCCAGGCAAGGGGCAGAAGCAATGCTCCTGCCAGGGAGATAAGCTTATCTCCTTAGTGTCTTCTGGTCTGGAGGTCTCTCACTGAGCCTTAGCCACAGGGGGTTACAGATTCCTGAGACCAGGCAGGGCAGACCCCAACAGAATTGCCATTTGATCCAGCAATCCCACTGCTGGGATTATCCCCGAAGAATCCCGAATCACCAATTCACATTAATCTATGCATCCTAATATGCATAGCAGCATTATTTACAATAGCCATGGGCTGGCAGCAGCCTAAATGCCCATCGGTAAATGAGTGGATCAAAACACTATGGTACATTTACACAACATTTACACAATGGAATACTACACAGCAGAAAGAACAAAGAAACTCCTACTCTGCTTGATAGTATGGGTGGATCTGGAAAGCATTATGCTAAATGAAATAAGCCAGTCAGTGAAATATAAATACCATAAAATCTCACCTTTAGGAGGAACCTAATCAACAAAACAAACAAATGAGCAAAATAGAACCAAAGACATGGAAAAGAAGAACAAACTGACAGTGACTGGAGTGGAGGGATGAGGGGGATAATCGGGGACAGAAGGGGAAGAGGCAAGTCAAGGAGGATGAATGGAGGACTCATGGGGATGAACAGTGGGGAGGGGATTGACTGGGTGGTTTGGGGACAGGACAGGGGAGAACAACGGGGAAAAAAGTGATATAACTGTTATTCAACCACCACAACAAAAATTATTTAAAAGAACCCAAAACTTGATTTGTAACGTTCCCAACTTCAAGCCTAAAAAGCTGTCCCGATTGACATCTATCAAATGCATGTTTATTTACTAATGTGTGGAACTTAACAACTTAAAATATAAAAAGACTTCAAAATAATTTATAACTGAACTACCAGAAATGTGAGTTAAGAGAGATGGAAAGAGAATCAGCATCATGGGTTATCATAGGAGGGGAAGGGGAGAATGTTTTAAAGAAAGAAGAGATTAATATTACTAAACCATAAATCAAATAAACACCAAAAACAGATTGAATTTACTGAACAAGATATTTTTTTTTTTTTTTTTTTTTTTTTTTTGTTTTTTGTTTTTTGTTTTTTTTTTTTTTTATTTCAATCATTGTTCAAGTACAGTTTTCTGCCCCCTACTCCCGTTTCAGCCCCTCCACCCAACCCTCCTCCCTTCCCCCCATTACCCCCCACCCTTAGTTTTTGTCCATGTGTCCTCCAAATTTGTTCCTGTAATCCCTACCCATTCCCCCCTGAAATTCCCTCTTCTCTCCCCTCTGGCCACTGTCAGACTATCCCCTATTTCAGTGTCTTTGGTTATATTTTGCTAGTTTTTTGTTTTGTTTTGTTTTGTTGTTTAGATTCCTGTTAAAGGTGATATCATGTGGTATTTGTCTTTCACTGCCTGGCTTGTTTCACTTAGCATAATGCTTTCCAGCTCCATCCATGCTGTTGCAAAGGGTATGAGCTCCTTCTTTCTTTCTGCTGTATAGAATTCCATTGTGTAAATGTACCATAGTTTTTTGATCCATTCATTTACTGATGGGCATCTAGGTTGCTTCCAGCACCTAGCTATTGTAAATTGTGCTGCTATGAACATCGGGGTGCAAAGGTTCTTTTGTATTGGTGTTTTAGTGTTCTTAGGATAGAGTCCCAGCAATGGAATTGCTGGGTCAAAAGGCAGATCCATTTTTAGTTTTCTGAGGAAGTTCCAGACTGCTTTCCATAATGGTTGTACCAGTCTGCAGTCCCACCAACAGTGCACTAGGGACCCCGTTTCTCCACATCCTCTCCAACACTTGTTATTTGTTGCTTTGTTTATGATGGCCATTCTGACTGGTGTGAAGTGGTATCTCATTGTGGTTTTAATCTGCATCTCTCTGATGGCTAGCGATATTGAACATCGCTTCATGTGTCTTTGGATTTTCTGTATGTCCTCCTTGGAGAATTGTCTGTTCAAGTCCTTTGCCCATTTTTTAATTGGGTTACTTGTCTTCTTAGAGTGGAGTCGCATAAGTTCTTTATATATTTTGGAGATTAAACCCTTGTCTGAGGTATCATTAGCAAATATGTTTTCCCATACAGTTGGTTCTCTTTTTATTTTGATACTGTTTTCCTTAGCTGTGCAAAAGCTTTTAATTTTGATGAGGTCCCATTTGTTTATTCTTTCCTTTATGTCCCTTGCTCTAGGAGACAAGTCAGTAAAAAAGTTTCTGCGTGAAATATCTGAGATTTTCCTACCTACGTTCTCTTCTAGGACTTTAATGGTGTCACGCTTTATATTTAAGTCTTTTATCCACCTTGAATCTATTTTTGTATAAGGTGTAAGTTGGTGCTCGAGTTTCATTTTTTTGCACGTAGCTGTCCAGTTCTCCCAACACCATTTGTTGAAGAGGCTATTTTTATTCCATTTTATGTTGCTGCTTCCTTTGTCAAATATTAATTGACCGTAGAGGCTTGGGTTTATTTCTGGGCTCTCTGTTCTGTTCCATTGGTCCATGTGCCTGTTTTTATGCCAGTACCAGGCTGTTTTGATTACAGTGGCCTTGTAGTATAGTTTAATGTCAGGTATTGTGATTCCTCCTACTTTACTCTTCTTTCTCAAAATTGCAGCAGCTATTCGGGGTCGTTTATGGTTCCATATAAATTGTTGAAGTGTTTGTTCTATGTCTGTGAAATATGCCATTGGTACTTTAATCGGTATTGCATTGAATGTGTAGATTGCTTTTGGTAGTATGGACATTTTAATGATATTAATTCTTCCAATCCATGAACACGGTATATGTTTCCATTTGTTTGTGTCCTCCTTGATTTCTCTCCTCAGTGTTATGTAGTTTTCTGCATACAGGTCTTTTACCTCTTTGGTTAGGTTTATTCCTAGGTATTTTATTTTCCTTTTTGCTATTTCAAATGGGATTTTTTTCTTGATTTCTGCTTCTGCTGTTTCATTGTTGGTGTACAGAAATGCCTTTGATTTCTGGATATTGACTTTGTATCCCGCTGTTTTACCAAATTCATTTATTAGGTCAAGCAGTTTTTTGGTGGAGTCTATAGGATTTTCTATGTACACTATCATGTCATCTGCAAACAGTGACAGTTTTGTTTCCTCCTTTCCGATTTGGATTCCTTTTATTTCTTTTTCTTGTCTGATTGCTGTGGCTAGAACCTCCAGTACTATATTGAATAGAAGTGGTGAAAGTGGACATCCTTGTCTTGTTCCTGTTCTTAGTGGAAAAGATTTTAATTTTTGCCCATTGAGTATAATGTTGGCTGTAGGTTTCTCATATATGGCCTTTATTATGTTGAGGAATGCTCCCTCTATTCCCACTTTACTGAGTGTTTTTATCATAAATGGGTGCTGTACCTTATCAAATGCTTTTTCTGCATCTATCGATATGATCATGTGGTTTTTGTCTTTGCTTTTGTTTATGTGATGTATTACATTTACTGATTTGCGTATATTGTACCATCCTTGCATACCTGGAATGAATCCAACTTGGTCATGGTGTATGATCTTCTTAATGTACTGTTGGATGCGGTTTGCCAGTATCTTGTTGAGGATTTTAGCGTCAATGTTCATCAGCGATATTGGCCTGTAGTTTTCTTTCTTTGTTGTGTCTTTATCTGGTTTTGGGATTAAGATGATGTTGGCCTCATAAAAAGAGTTTGGTAGTCTTCCATCTTTTTGGATTTTTTGAAATAGTCTGTGAAGGATAGGTTTTAGTTCTTCCTTAAATGCTTTGTAGAATTCTCCTGTGAAACCATCTGGTCCAGGGCTTTTGTGTGTTGGGAGTTTTTGGATTACTGCTTCGATTTCTTTTGCTGTTATTGGTTTGTTGAGGCTTTCTGCTTCCATTTTATTGAGTTTTGGAAGGTTATATTTTTCTAGAAATTTGTCCATTTCATCTAGGTTTTCAAATTTCTTGGCATACAGCTCTTTGTAGTAATTTGTTACAATCCTTTGTATTTCTGTGGTATCTGTTGTAATCTCTCCTCTTTCATTTCTGATTGTGTTTATTTGGGTTTTCTCTCTTTTTTTCTTGATGAGTCTGCTTAAAGGCTTGTCGATTTTGTTTATCTTTTCAAAGAACCAACTCTTGGATTCATTGATCTTTAGAATTGTGCTTTTAGCCTCTATGTCATTTAATTCTGCTCTGATCTTGGTTATTTCCTTCCTTCTGCTTGCTCTGGGCTGTCTTTGTTGTTGTTCCTCGAGTTCTTGTAGACGTAGGGTTAGGTTGTTTGTTTGAAATGTTTCTAACTTTTTTAGGTGGGCCTGTATCGCTATGATCTTCCCTCTCAGGACTGCCTTGGCTGTGTCCCATAAGTTTTGGGTTGTTGTGAGTTCGTTTTCATTTGTTTCCAAAAACCGTTTGATTTCTTCCCTAATATCATTCTTGACCCATTCATTGTTTAATAGCATGCTGTTTAATCTCCACGAATTTGAGTGTTTTGGGTTTTTTTCCTTGGGGTTGGTTTCTAGTTTCAGTCCCTTGTGATCCGAGAAATTGCTTGGTATGATTTCAATTTTTTTGAAATTGTTGAGGCTTGTTTTGTGTCCTATCATGTGGTCAATCTTTGAAAATGTTCCATGTACATTTGAAAAAAATGTGTATTTAGCTTCTTTGGGATGGAGGGTTCTGTAAATATCAGTAAAGCCCAGCTCGTCTAGGGTATTGTTCAATGCCACAATCTCTTTGTTGATGTTTTGTTTGGAAGATCTGTCCATTTTTGATAGAGGGGTGTTAAAATCCCCCACAATAATTGTGTTGCTGTCCATATCTTTCTTGAAGTCCTCTAAGATTTTCTTTATGTATTTAGGTGCTCCTATGTTGGGTGCATATATATTTACTATGTTTATGTCTTCTTGGTGAATTCTTCCCTTGAGTATTATGAAATGACCTTCTGGGTCTCTCTTTATGGATCTTCTTTGGAAGTCTATTTTGTCAGATATGAGTATTGCTACCCCGGCTTTTTTCTCCTGTCCATTTGCTTGGAAAATTTGTTTCCAGCCCTTCACTTTCAACCTGTGCAGATCTTTTATCCTGAGGTGGGTCTCTTGTAGACAGCATATGTGTGGGTCATGTTTTCTTATCCAATCAGCTATTCTATGTCTTTTGATTGGAGCGTTTAGTCCATTTACATTTAAGGTTATTATTGATAGGTACTTATTCATTGCCTTTTATGTACGTGTGATCCTCTCTCACTCTCTCTTTTCCTTTCTTTCCTTAAAGCAGTCCCTTCAGCATCTCTTGCAGAGTTGGTTTAGTGGAGGTGTATTCTTTTAGACTTCTTTTGTCTGAGAAGCTTCTTATTTGGCCTTCTATCTTAATTGAGAGCCTTGCTGGGTAAAGTAGTCGTGGTTGCAGGCCTCTGGTTCTCATTACTTGGATTATTTCTTGCCATTCTCTTCTGGCTTGGAGTGTTTCCATTGAGAAGTCAGCTGTTAGCCTTATTGGAGCCCCCTTGTATGTTACTTCCTTCTTCTCCCTTGCTGCCTTTAAGATTCTCTCTTTGTCTTGAAATTTTGCCATTTTAATTATGATGTGTCTTGAGGTGGGCCTCCTTGGGTTCCTCTTGATTGGGACTCTCTGTGTTTCCTGTATTTGTGTGACTTTTTGTCTCATCAAATTAGGGAAGTTTTCCATCATCACTTGTTCAACTAGGTTTTCTATCCCTTGTTCTTCTTCTTCTCCTTCTGGTATCCCTATTATACGGATATTATTACGTTTCATATTGTCTTGCATTTCTCTTAATCCCTCTTCATTCTTTCTGAGCCTCTTTTCCCTTTCTTGCTCTTTCTGGGTGTTTTCTTCTATTTTGTCCTCTAGCTCGCTGATCCGATCTTCTGCTTCATCGATCCTGCTTTTCATTCCTTCTACTGTGTTCTTCATTTCAGAGATTGTATTCTTCATTTCCTCTTGGCCCTTGTTGAGAGTTTCTATTTCCTTTTTTATGCTGATGTAGTTTTCATTGAGTTCATTGTAGCTTCCCTGTAGCTTCTCGTAGCTCATTGTGAGCTCATTGAGCTTCCTGACAATCACTGCTTTGAATTCAATATCTGATAGTTGAATTGCCTCTGTTTCATTTAGCATTCTTTTTGAGGCTTCCTCCTTTCCTTTCATTTGGGGAGTATTTCTTTGTCTTCCCATTGTTTGTGAGACTCTTCTTGTTCACCTCAGCTTCTTATATTGATCTGTTCTGGCTCCCTCGGTTTATGATGTGAACTTCTTTAGTAGAGTAGCAGTGAGTTTCAGTGGTACTGTTTCCTTGACCCCCCAAGCTCGCTGGTCTTGGGCTGTTGTTTAAGTTGGCTTTGTGTTTGCCTTTGGGTTCTGATTGTTGTTGAGTCTTTCTTTGATGGTTCCTTCCCTCCAGCTGGTTAAATGTGGGTCACTCTGTCCACCACCTTCTATATTTTGTTGTGCTGGTGAGGGCAGGTTGTGTTGAGGCTGGTTCTTCTGTGTGTACAAGGTTTAAAGAAATCTTGTTCAGTTGTTTGTATTGGGTACTGTCTCTACTGTTTAGTTGTATTTCCAGATAAGCCCTGGATTGAGGTTTGTGTGGTTACTACTCCCTCCTTCACCTTCTTCTGCTGTTATCTGTTAGTGGTTCCTTAGTTGTTGGGTTTCCTCTTCCAGTGGGTATCCTGGTGTTCACCTCCTCCACCTATTCTTTTTTGTCATCAGATGGAGGGGAGGGCAAAATGGTTTAAGACAGCTACCGAGAATTCTATGCTATTTACAGTAGTAGCAAGTAGGGAAGATATAGGAGATCCTTTCACTATGTATAGTGTTAACCGTGGTCTTCCACCCAGCTAGCTGATTTTTAGAAAGGATGGAAAGAAGATAAGACTCTTGTTGGGGGAGGAAGGATTGTGCGTTGGATCTATAAAGCAGAGAGGTTGTGGGCGGTCAGATTCTGGGGTAAGGTGACAGTAAAGGGTAGTAAATAGGTGTAGTGTGTGAGAGAATAGAGTTAACCACTACAGTAATAGAGTTCAGGAAACTTTGAAATGGGCTACGATCTGGGGGGGGGGGGGGGTGTCGTGAAGTAATTACACTTGCATGGAACAGCAGTTATTTACAATAATATTATGGCAACATTCATATGGCAGAGTCTATGAAATTTAGGTAATAAGGATATGAAGTACCAAACATTGAGTAGTATGCTTATAGGACACAGGTGAGTTAATGGACAGTAGATTAGTAATACGGTATAGAAAGAGATATCAGGGGAAAGCTGTGAGGTCATACAATAAAACCAGCCTAGCAAAGCAGGCTATACAAAAATAAGAGGGATATAAAAATATTGTTTAAAAAAAAAAAAAAAAAAAAAAAGGATGTAGGAACACTGGAGAAATAATAATAATACAAATTTGCAATAACTTGCAGGTTCTTTGTAATAGCAGAGTGACATTTATCTCACTGTCCCAGCTGTTGTGATGCCCCTTCTTTGGGTTCAACTTTGGTCTTTTCACCGTTCCAGGCTTTTGTCTCACTTGTAGGTATTTAGGAAAAAATTTAAAAAAGAAAAAAAAATAGAAAAGGCAGACGAAGGCAGGAAGAAGAGATAAAATTGGAGGACAGGAAGGAGGAAGGAATAAAACAAGAAATCAGGTAAGAGAGGAAAAAGAAATCAAAAGAGAATAAAAACAATAAAACCTAAAAAATTAAAAATTGTTAAAAAAATAGAATCAAATTAAAAAGTCTCTTGATTTCAAAGTGGCCAAACCGGTTTTTCTGCTCTTGCTGGCTGAGGCAGTCTGAAGGTTGACTTGTTTGGCTTTTCTTCCTAGGCCCGTGGGGTTCGCACTGGCTCCGCGGCCCGGCCGCCGCCCGGCGTGACCAGCGCGACCCTCGCTCCCCGCGCTCCGGTGAGCGGGCGCCTGCACGGCCGTCTGCCGCACGCCGGTGCCCCCGCGGGCGGGCGGGCGCGGCCTGTCCGCAGCCTGCGCGCTCACAGCTGGGGAGCAAACAGGCCAGAGCCACTGGTCACTTCAGGAGAATTCCCCAAACAGCGTCTGTGTCCATCCACTCCTTCCTCTTGGGAAATTCCTCCCAATCGAGCCCGCTGCTTTCCAATGGCCCGGTTTCTCTCACCGTCAAAGCTCCAGCCAGAACGGTGACCCTGGGAGTCCGGGTCCGCAGCGCGACTCGGCTCTGGCGTTCACCGCCTCCAAAGCTGCTCGCCACCCGGTGTGCCCGCCAGCACCTGGACTCCTCCCAGAGCCGCCCAGACCTTGCTCGGCTGGGGAGGGAGCCGCCGACCTGGCTCTCTCCCACTAACCCTAGGGCAAACCCAGCCGCGGCCCCCGGGCCTGGGGCTGCAGCCCCGGTACCACACGCCTGTCCCGGGAGCCTACCTTGATGCAGCAATCTGTTCTTTGTTCTTTCGGTTCTGCCACAATCCTTGGTCCTCCGTTCTCAAAAATGCTGAAATATGTTGGTTGCTTGCCTTCCCACTCCAAAGATCTGAACAAGATATTGTAATTAACAATTTTGAAAAAAGGTTTTTATCATGAAGAAGCAGAAAGAATAATAAATAAGAAATATTTCAAAATGGCTGCACAATGAGCTGGATACTCAGTGTTTTAGTCAGGGTTATTGTGCCGTTGGTGTTTTACAGTAAATTATCACTATTTTTATGTATGTTTTTGTGAGTTTTGACAAACACCGACTGTCTTGTAACCATCACCCCCATCAAAACAGAATATTTCATACAGCCTAACAAATTCCATGATCCCCTAACAGATAGCTCCTTCCATCTACCAGCCTCTGATAACCACTGAGATGACATCAGTGTGATTTATGTCATGCTTTTACCCTTCCCAGAATGTGATCATCTTGTGTGGAATCAAACAGTTTGTAGCCTTTTGAGTCTGGCTTCTGATCCTTATTGCAATGTTTTGTGCGTGGGTCACCAGCCAGCAGTGATCACGGAACCCTATGGATGGCTCGTCGAAAAATACACGAGAAAAAAACATGCACAGAGATAAACTAGTTTCTGTGGGGAAGTAGGGACAAAATGGCCACCCCCCCCCCAGTGGGGAGCACACAGATTTACCATCCATACCTGCTTTTATTGGGCTCATTTTGCATAATAATTCAAGTAAAGTACAGTACTTATCAGGGGGAAGTGAGGAACTATAGAAAACAAGGAACTCTGCCGGTCTATTGAGTCGGGGTCAAAGAGCTATAAGACTTTGAGGAACAAACTAACTTCCTTCTTGGACCCCTCTCATTCAACTGAGAGCATTCTAAACAAAGAAGGTTTCTCAGTAATTTACATATTCTTTCTTACGCCTGATCACCCAGGGAATACGCCCTTTTCAGCACAGAGCTGCACCACCCTGTCATTGTTTCAGGTTTAGGTGGAGCAAGGGAACTAAGGCAACCAAGAGATAAGGAGATTTTCTCCCAGATGAAGAAAACTCAGGCTATGTGAAAGCCGAGGAGCAAGGGTTCATCACCCCGTTTTGCTGTAGCCCCCAAAGTCCTTCTTTTGGAAGCCTCCTATGTGACTGTGCCTGTCTTAGATGGTTCCCGCCTTGGAGAAGCTTACCTGTCTTTGGCTAACCGACCAAGCTTTGCGGTTCAGTTATGAATGAGGCAGCAAAAGCAGTGCTCCTGCCAGGGAGTTAAGCTTTTGTCTCCTTGCTGGCTTATGGTTCCAAGGGAGTTCCCTCAGCCTTAGCCTAGGCAGGGGTTACAGCTTCTCATACCAGGCAGGGTGGTTCCCAACAGTATATGAGGTCTATCAGGAAAAAGTCCAGCCATTGTTAATATAAGGAGAATTGTTTGTGCAACATCATGCTACTGGCAGCCAAGGAGAGTGGTCTGGAATGAACACATGTAAACACTGACAGTTTCACTGTACTAGTCAGTGGGGATGGTAGACGCCACTGAATGAGTGTGTATATACTGTGTGGTCATCACATTCAAAATGACTAAGGGAGTAGAGCAACAAATCTGCATCAAATTCTGCATTAAGCTTGAATGTTCCTCCATGGAAACTGTTTGATGATTCAGAAGCTGCAGCTATGAGCAACTGGTGATTGGCAGCTTCATCACAACAATGTATCTGCTGATGCATCACACCTTGTACAGAGTTTTTGGCAAAATATCAAATCACCCAGATGACTCAGGCCCCCTACAGCCCAGATGTGGCGCCCTGTGACTCTGCCTTTTCCCAAAACTAAAATCACCTTTGAAAGGGAAGAGATTTCAGACCATCAGTGAGATTCAGGAAAATACAGTGGGACAGCTGGTACTGATTGGGAGAACTGTGTGAGGTTCCCAGGTGCCCACTTTGAAGGGGACTGAGGCATCATTGTCCTATGTTCAATGTTTCTTGTATGTCGTATCTTCTTCAAAATGTCACTATTTTTCATATTACATGGCTGGATACTTTCTGGAAAGACCTCATGTATGTCAAATTGTGTCTAATTTTAAGTGTCATTGCGTGCATTTTAAAGATTGAACTTTAATTTTGGTAAATTATGCTTCCATAATGTTGCTAATTTAGGAATGGAAATAATAATGACATTTCATTAGACACAAATATGTCTAAAAACCAACTAAAATACATGGACATACTACACATAATGATTCTGTTCTATATACATCATATTAAAACTTAAACCTAAAGGTGTATATGTTACAGCATGCTATAACACATTGTTAGTGACCAAAAGGGAGGACTGTGGCAGAGTCTGGCTTGATGCTCTCCAAATGTATTTCGGTTTCTTTGATCTTCAGTGAACACCATTCCCTCACACTCTCATAGCTACATGAAATCACGTGATTAGTTTCTCTAATAGCATGTGGGTAGAAGTAATGTGTTGAAGCTCTTCAGAGTGGGTTTGTTTAATTATTTCCTGTGTGTCTTTAATGCCCAGCTCTCTGAATGCTAAAAATGTAATATGGAACTGTGAAGAAGAATGAACTAGAGAACAGTGGGATTCTCAAATGAAAGAAATCAGTTTCTTAATTACTGACACCAAGTTGGACTGTAAGATGGTTCTTTATTTTGTTTGACCATGGACACAGCTGAGGAACTATTTGTTTTTAGATATTTTTTTCAGATAACGGTCATATTTAATTGAATAATGCAATCTCTAATCCTTTATCTTAATAATAGAATAGAGATTAGATCAGTCTCCTCTAATGGGGGATGGACATTCAAGTTGTCCCAGCTTGTAAGTAACTGTCAAACTTACTTGAGGCCAATCATGAATGCAGTTCTCATTTATAAATAAAAGTGAAGGGAGTCTCACATTGAAACAGTCATAGGAAAGAGTACAAGGGCCAGTGTGTGAGAGGCATGCTGTCGTAAACAGGAGGAGGCTTAATATAGAAAAAGGGATGCAGTTCTAGAAACACACTGTCCAACAGCCAACAAACCCCAGAACAGAAACAAATGCAATTACAAGTAGAGGTGGATATTGGGATTCTTAAATGTGATAAAGTTTTATCTCTGTACGTGCCCAGCAGTAGCTGAAATCAGAAAAGAATTTTGACACAAAAGTTTCTTTTTTTCTGTCTTAAATAGTCTTGCTTAAAATGCTTGTATTTGTAGCCCTGGCTGGTGTAGCCCAGCGGGCTGGGAACCAAAGTGTTGCAGGTTCAATTTCCAGCCAGGGTACATGCCTGGGTTGCGGGCTCTAACCCCCAACAACTGCACATTGATGTTTCTCTCTCTCTCTCTATCTCCCCCCCTTCCCACTCTAAAAATAAATAAATAAAATCTTTAAAAAATGAAAAAAATGCTTGTATTTGTGATTGCACTTCACATTTTATGCTTCCCATATATTGATTTTTTAAATTTTTCTTTATATTTTATTTTTCAATTTAATTTTTTGGGATGACGCTGGTTAATGATTATATATGTGTCAAGTGTATAATTCTATGATACATTGTGTGTATATTGCACTGTATGTCCATCCCCCAAAGTCAAATCTCTCATCACCATATATTTGACCCCCTTTAACCTTTACTACTCCTCCACCCCCTTCTCTCTGGTAACCAGCATGCTGTTGTCTGTGTGTATGAGTGGCTTACATTTTGAATCAGCTAAATATCTTCCCTGTTGCCTTAGCAGATGCTATAGCGTGAATAAAACTGCCTAGAATTTTGTCAGCACATATATCCTGCTCTAATTTTTATAAAACTTAATCTAAGGACAGAGCATTATACTTTTGAAGAGGGATCCTGCCTCCCATGTATTGAAGAGAAAAACTGTGCCATGTCCCAAACAAAACATGTGATACAGTTTTCTAAAGGTCTGGATGCTCTAGATCTGGATAAATTATGGAAATAAAAGGAAGGATGGCGAATCCACACACATTTATAAGGGTCTGAAATATAATACATGGGAAGATTTTTTAACTTTATCTTGAAAGTGATCCTAGACAATTAAGTGACATTTCTTCACCAGGGACTATCCCACTGTGGGGAGCTTTATGCCAAGAAGGGGCTGAACAGAAGGACAGGTGATTTACAGAGAAAACAGTTTCAAATCATAATCCCAGATGATTTCCAAATAGAAGCAGCCATCTGGGAATTAAATTCATACATGAGAGAAGTCCCCCAGGGTGAGCATGGCTAGCTACTTCCTACTTGAGAGCAGGTGACACTAAAGCTACAGGAATATTGTAGAATTACATTGGCTTCCTGAAACAAGAGAACTTAAAAAGTTTATGGCTTAAAAAACACCTGCGTTCACATAGACAGCTTCATGCAAGTCCATAAAGGTAAGTTGTAATTGTGTAGTTAGCCTATTTTATTTAAGGAAGTTGTAAATTGGAGGATCAACATGCAGAGAATGAAACAGAGAAACATGAATTCTGAGAACTTTATCAGAAAATGAATAACTACTTAAATCATGTAGTTCTTAACTTTCTTAATTATCAAGTAAAATAAAATTAGCAATGGGTGAAATTAAAATAATGATATTTATAATAAAATTATGCACTTAAGGTAAATTTTCAAACTACTAATGATAAAAATAGAGAAATGTGGGAGATATTTTGTCCTCTTAGTTTTACTTCAAAGTATTATTAAGGCAAAAAAAAAAGTGATGGGGTTAGAGGGTAACATAGTTGTAGTGGGTTTGATGAGATCAGAAAGCATATTTGTTTTGGAAAGTTACAGACAACTATTAATAAAGTATACTAGAAATGTCAGGTTGTGCTGACTGTCTGAGACTCACGACTTTAATATGAATGGAAGAAAGATTGAGTATGTGAGTGTTGATGTTTTTATATGTATATGTGTGTGTTTAGTTTCATTTGTATGTTCCAACCATTTACATGCACAGAGGAAAAAATAGTAGGGTCTACTCAAATTAAGCTTTATTAGGCAAAATTATGAAGGGAAAATAAAGTAAGAGAATTGTATTTGGTTAAAAGAGAATTATATGACAATGGATCATAGAATCTTCCATAAATAAGGAAGTAAATGTAAAAAATATTGTAATGAATGATCCATACTTCTTGACTTAGTTAAATGTTTATCAATAGTTATTATACACTGTATACACTATATAGGAGGTGTTAATAGTTAAAGTTATTTAAGAAGATGATAAAATTCTATTTAGCATAAGTGACAGGTGTGATACATAATGCAGAACATTCATATTGCATATACTTATTCCCCATCTTAAAAAGAATTATTTAAAATAACTGATTCTTAGTGAAATATAAATGAGAGGACTTCAAACCCTTTTGAACAAGAATTAAACAGAACTTTAAGAGAATAGCTTTGAATTGAAAGAAGATGGAATAAGTCAATCAATACAGGAAAAGAAAATGACGAACCCAGACAAAACATATAGAAAAAGCCTGTGTCATAATTCCACTCTGAATAAGGCTGCAAGAGATATTAGTCTTGCACAATAAGCTCTAAATAACAAGGCACACTTTCTCAGGTATCATCACATCCAACTATAAAAGATATATTAGAATTTTATTTCTTGCATTGATTTTAAATGCACATCAGCTCATTTCTGAAGTTTCCAATCATATTCCATAGAAATAGACCAAGGCAATGATAAAACTAATTTTAGAGTTTATAGAAATACTTTCATGCATTTAATCCAGTTTACAGGAGAGGGGAATGTGGTTCAAGAACATTAATGAATTAACCACCTTGAATTTACCATATTTGCAGATGAAGAACAAATTAAAAACAGAAAAATCGAATGTCACTACAATGATGGAGTTTGTTCTCTTGGGCTTTTCTGATATCCCAAGTATGCAGTGGCTTCTATTTGGGATATTTTTAGTCATCTATCTGACCATCCTCATGTGCAATAGCATCATTATACTGATAACAAAAATTGACCCTGCCCTCCAAACACCCATGTATTTTTTTCTCAGCAATTTTTCCTTTCTAGAAATCTGTTATGTTACAGTCACTATCCCTAGAATGCTCATGGACCTTTTGAGCCAGAGGGGAAACATTTCTTTGCTCGCTTGTGCAACACAAATGTTTTTCGTCCTTACGTTCGGAGGCTCGGAGTGTCTCCTCTTGACAGTGATGGCTTATGACCGCTACATGGCCATTTTCAGCCCTCTGCATTACACTGTAGTGATGAGCCAGAAGGTCTGTGTCCAGCTGGTGATTGCCTCCTGGGTCAGTGCAGTTCCTGTTGTAATCTGGCAAACATGGCAGATTTTTTCTCTGCCCTTTTGTGGATCTAATGCAATTAATCATTTCTTCTGTGACCTCCCCCCACTACTCAAGCTAGCTTGTGGGGACACGTTTGTGAGTGAGGTAATACTCTATGGATCTGCAGTGGTATATATCATAATTCCGTTTCTGTTGATTGTTGCCTCCTATGGCAAAATTATTTCCAACATTCTGAAACTATCATCAGCCAGAGGCAAAGCTAAAGCTTTCTCCACCTGTTCCTCACACCTGATAGTTGTCATCTTATTCTATGGCACAGCTACCATCACTTATTTACAACCCAAACCAAATGAATCTGAAGGAATTGGAAAACTGATCTCTCTTTTCTACACCGTTTTCACCCCAACGTTGAATCCCATCATATACACCCTGAGGAACAAAGACATCATGGTGGCACTGAAAAAACTACTAAGTCATTACAATGATTCAAACACTTGAAATTATGGAAGACTTTGTTTATGTGTTGGCTGTGTAGATACAACAGGAAAAAATATAGTTTTGTTGTCATATTTTTAAATGATTATCATGAATATCATGATAGGAACTTCACATTATGTTAAGGGGTTTTAGTTTCATAAGGTTAAGGAAAGGGCTTCTCTATAATGAGGGCACAGATTATCTCACTTGTAACAATCTAATCTGAAGAATTCATCTTTCCTCTCATTATGAACTAGTGAATTAAGGAGATTGCCCCAGCAATACAGTGTTAACTGAGTGTGTTACGTAATCATGGATTAGAGTTATGTTCTCTGATGTAATTTCTGTAATCTTCCCACTCCTTCAGAGGAGAATCACACTGCTCTGCACTGTGATTGGATTTGGCCAATGAGAAAAACAAACAGCAGCCATGATGTCAGAAACAGGGGAATCTAAGTGTTTGCTTTGCATTTCCCCTCCTTTCTATCTGTTGTTGCTGTCCATGTCTCTTCATGACTACACATCCTGAGGGTGACCCCCCACTATTATCTCAGCACTCTGTTCTGTTATTACATCATCCCCTCCACTTGGAGCTTCAGGTTGTGCTTTAGTAATATCTAATTAGTATTAGAAGTATCTGAAATATTTACTGTAGTTTTTTAGAAAAAGAAGTAAAAGGCATTTACAGTAGACATTGAGGTGGACAAATGTATGATTAAAAATGAACAGAGCTGAAAATAAATGACTGTAAGTGAATATTAGATTATTCTAAATAAAACAATTCTCAAAACAAAAAAGAAAAATATCACTAGGTATTAAATCAGTGAAGAGGTTCTAAATTTGACAAATGAGAAAGATAATAAACAATGTAAAAATTATACAAATAATGACATTTATGAGTTTCTGGCCTTGGACAAATCAAAATGAACAGAGATTATATTAGTGGTAAATTCATAAATTGCGCCTATGTCTCTTTTTTGGTACCAAAAATATATAAAATGCTTTTTATATGTTGCTGACAAAAATAATTCAAACAAATTCAAATTGACCAAGTAAAAAAAGCAAAAACTTAAATATGTAAGACACTATAAATGTTGAGAATTTGAGCACTAACTAAGACATAGGTGAAATAACTAAGATAATTTAAATCTATTCAAACTTAATGACAATCAAACAAATGTGTTCACATTTTTGAGATTTCACCATATCAACCCAATTAGTAAAATATTTTTCCTGAACATGCCAAATAATTGATCAAACAAATATTTCCTATCCATGAAATCCTCTTATCAAACATGTATAAGGAGCACGCAGAGGTAATTTGGGGTCATGTGCAGCCTCTGGGCCATTCTGCACGTGCATTTTCTCTGACGCAGAGACGCATGAGAGGTCTCAAACACACTCAGCAGCTGGAACTTCCTAGGATTTTTTTGTCCCCTGTATGCGATACTGCAGGCTTACTTGGAATTGAATGAAGTGTGTAAATAATACAGGCTTCTGGAGAGTTCAGAGGATAAGAGGCACTGAAGTGAGGCTGCAATTTCTCTCATATAATGAAGCCAGGATTGTCAAACCCCTATTGATGGTTGAAAACCATCAGTAAATAAACAGGTTTGAGTATCCACAGTAATGTTATTATACCTTAAACAGCATATCATAATGCCCATTGGTCTCATTGTAACCAAGACATACTAGTTTCAGTTCTGAGGGGAAAAAAATCAATTATTATTAAAACAAATGTTTCTTACATACACATGTAAAAGCACATGTAGTTAAACTGTTCCAAGGAGCGGGAAAAGAGCAGCTATAACTTAATCTGGAGGAGAACATATCCATTATTTTATATCAATCTGATTGTTATAGTGATATTTTTATTTATTTTAGAATACTGAAAAATTCTGAGAAACAAAATTCAGAAGACACCATGTTAAAGAAGACATATTTCAGCTCAAAATTTGCACTCAAATCAAAGCTGAAAATGTAATTTTCTCACTTTTATGATGATACAGGACATTGAAAAATGAACTGATACTAAAGCACTGTAGAGATCATAGGGCCCTACATAAATACAGCATGTTTGTGTGATTAATTAACCAGGTAAATAACTGAAAGTTATTTGTTCCAAATCCCTTTTAATCAGAACAATACTGGTTTATCTTTATTTATAGGTGCTTCTATGACTCACCATAGAAAAAGTTATATGCTGCATTAAGGGAGATTAAGGTTCCGCCTTTTTTAACGTAATATGTGTATATATATATATATATATATATATATATACACATACACACACACATATACATATACATATATATATTTTTACAAGTGATTTTCTTATCAAGAATAGTAAAATTAAGGCAGTATACAAACATAGGATTTCTCATTTCTTTGTCACCTTCTTTTTTTCTTCATACTTTTAACTGCTTCAAAACACATACAATTTTTTCTTTCAAAACTTTATTTTCCAAACCACCTTTTTCCTTTTTGGGGGGTGTAAGGTGGGGTTCTGTTAACCTTAAAAATAAAAAGACAAAGTCAGAAATAACAGCATCTATTTTAGATCAAAGAATAGCTATTTGGGTAGAACTGATGAAAGCAGAAATCCAAATGGTGTTTGTGTTATGGGATAGAGGCAAGGCGTATTTATGTGAAAAGGAAGGACAATAATTCCATGAAAAGAACAAAGGACTTTCTATGGGAATTTATAAGCCAAGGAAGAAATCTCTATAGGTGCACCCAAGCTAGTTAGTCTTTAGATACACATAACGGTGCTAATTCTAAGAATGTCTTTAATGTTCAGTATTGCAGTCAGGATGTCTGCTTCCCTGTTAGTTCTGAAATCAGTTGGAATACAAGGCTGCTGTGGCCCAGTGTAAAGGTTATTTTGCCCAAATGTTCTGGAGGTTTGATTGAGAAGTAAAGCATGCAAGGCCCTGCCCCTGGGATAGTGGCTCTGACTCCGTTTGGAAGTTGTTTTGTCTATATTAATTTCCACAGTTCTTTCTACCTTCAAAGAACTAAAAACTTTGAGCCAATACTTTAGTCCTTGATTTTGGGGAGCAACTGCCTAACAATTATATTTTATAATAGTCATTCTGTTCAATTTGGATTTCTCTATGAATCTCAGATAATTATTAAAATGAGAAGTGTTTTCATGAGAACAACTAATCACAGACAGCAAGACACATCAGGTTATGTGCACAAGGCAACGTTCCTCTAATATTAGCTATGCAATTTCTTTACGTTCATTGCTGGTTAACCAATTTACAGGTCAGAATACATTTATCGAGTCTCTGCTGCATGATGGGATTGAGTAAAGGAAAGCTCTTGAAACATGATGCCTGGTGATAATGTCATGTATTTGATTTTGATACATAAGTGAAACAAGAATAAAATTCTGGGGAAAAGTTCGTGCAGAATCAGGAAGAGCAAGAGCAGTGTTACAGTTCAGGAATGCACATGCTCTGCTTGCCAAAGGGCAGGTGGAAGCCTCCTGTGGCCAGAAGCACAAGGCAGAACAGTATGGCGAGCTCCCCACTGGGAACTGTGACAGATGCCAATGTTTCTGCTGAAGGACTGTGTAGTATGTGGGGTAAAAAGACTCACTTTGCCCTGTCCACAAACAAAGGCTAAAAATGCTATTTCCAGAACCCTTTGATTCCATTACAATGTCAACTTACTATATATTTCATTGTGTCTCTATGTTTAGATTTAGCATATGTTGACCATTTATTCAGTTTTTCTCTTTAATATTATGATGTAAAATGCTGCCATTTGAATGATAATAATGACTCTATATATTAATTGATCAACCTACTCTGGGCAATAAAAAAAATCAGAAGGATAGATGATTAATGTCACCATTTTTACAGATGGAACACCAAAACATATGAACCAGATGCAAATTTTACTGCAATGATGGAATTCGATTTTGGGGGGACTTTATTGTATTCCCAATCTCTGAATGAGTTTTTTGTGATATTTTTCTTGTTTGTCTAATAGTGCTCAGAGGGAAGGGCATCATTATCCTCATAATCAGAGCTTACCAGGCTCTCCAAACTCCAGAGCATTTTTTCCTCAGTAATTTTTTTCTTCCTGGAAATCTGTTATGTATTTCTCACTCTTTGTAGAATACTCATAAAAATTTAGACTCACGAAAGAAATCTATCTTTCATTGTTTCTGTAACAAAAGTATGTTTTATCTTAATGCTTGGGCACACGGAATTCTTTTTCCTGACAGTGACATTCTGTGACAGCAGTGTGTCCAGTTGTGACATTCTGCAGTGCCCTCAGGGTAGGAAGCAGCAGCTCTGTACCTGGCTGACAATGACTGACTGTTGGATGAGTAGATGTCCCGTCAGGTTGGGGCAGACATGCGCATTGGCTTTCCTCCAATTTGTGGATCTAACTAAATTAGTCGCTTCTTCTGTGACCTCCTCCCAGTGTTCACGCTGGTCTGTGGGGACACTTTCCTGTGGGAGATTCAGGTCTTTAGAGTTCGTGTGCTGTGTATTATAAGTCCCTTTATGTTGATATTTGGCTCCTACAGTAAAATTGTCTCCACCACCCTGAGGTTGCCATTAGCAATAGATCCTGTTGCTACACACTTTCTCTACTTGCCCATCTCACAACACAGTAGTGGCTTTGTCCCACTATACAAACAAACATTCATGACCCAAATCCAAACATTCTTCCAGGACAAACACATTTCTCTCTTTTTTCTATACCATTGTCACACTGATGTTTAATCCCACGACACATATTCTGAGGAACAAGGGTGACAGGATGGCCTAGATGAAATGGCACCTTAATGTTCAATGCATCAGCCACTAATTTGAATGTATTTTCTGTTTTCCCTTTTAATTCTGCTTTTGTCTGATTAGAAGTTAGTTTGTATTCTCTTTTCTGCTCCACAGTGAATTGATTGTCCTTACTTATTCTTGAAGTTGCCATTTTTGGCTCAACTTTCTGCTGTTGCAAATGGTAATATTTCCAATAAGAAACTAATATTTCAGAAAATCTTATGGGTAGTGGAATAATCTCTGTCAGCAAAAACTTGCTGCTCATTTGAAACTGTTTACACAAAAAATATATCTTTTATCTAGTAACACATGCCCCAATATTTCCCTCACAAATCATAGTGTATATTTTATGTCCTCTCTCCATTCATTGTTATTATTGAATTAAAAAGAAGTCAGCCAGTAAAAAATGCTGTATACGGAAATCCTTTTGAGAATAATTACTGAATGACTGCAGAACATGAAGATGTTGGAACATATAAGAGTTTGCAGTGTAGAAAATATGGCATTTTAACAATTTACATGAATATAAATTCATGTAAATTTGTAAAAAGTGACCCTTGCTTCACAGAATTTGCAAAAATATTCACATAATCCTTAAGCCTAAATATTAAATGCAGCAAGACTCTTTTCAAAGGTAATATATTTTTTATGGCCTCAGCTGTGAGAAAAAATGTTTTAATAAGATAAGGCGCCATAGTGGAAAGCATTGATATGTTGAATGGAATTGACAAAGAAGTATTCTTCATGCAAGGAAGCCATTCAGAGTGAACTTTTCAATGCAAAATGCTTAATACACCACATACAAAGAACTACTCTAAATTCAAAACAGAGAAAACTTGAGAGAAAAGTTGACAGGAACCCTGAAGGGGCATTTCACAAAACAGGGTATTCCAAATGACCAAGAAAATGAAAATAACTCATCAATGAACAGTAAAAGGCATATTAAAATCAAATGAGGTCGATGACACACTCCTCAGAAACACATAATTTTTAAAATAAATGAATCAGTACTAACCACGCCACAGGTGTAAAAGGTGTGGACCAACGGGAGCTCTCATGGATGCAGGACTGTGCACCGAGACAGCACCATAGCCAACAGCCTGCTTTTATCTAGAGAATTCTTTAATTTTGTTTTGCTTTATCTTTTAATTAAATTTATTGGGGTGACATTGATTAATGAGATTATATACATTTCAAGTGTACAGTTCTATGATACATCATCTGCATATTGCACTGTGTGCCTACCACACGATTCCTACCACCCAATTTAAATCTTCTTCCCTCACCATTTAGGTAACTCCCTTTACCATTTACTACTAACCCACCCACCCTTCTTCCTTCTAATCACCACCACACTGCTGTCTGTGCCTGAGTTTTTGGTTGTCTTGTTTGTTCACCTGCGGTTTTCACTTTCACATCCCACATATGAGTGATATCATATGGTTCTTGACTTTTCCTGTCTGAAATAGACTGGACTTTAATATGGAACACAGACTCTGGGTGGTGGCCCACATCCTGGCCCTAGTGCAGACAAGATGGGACTCTATCCATGGTGAGATGGATGTAGATGGGACATCGGGAAGTCAGGAGGGGAACCCCCTTCATTGTACCTCATAAAGAAACCATACAACAGGATCCCACCTTCCCATGCTGGTCTCAGGAAATTATTTTCCTTCAACATCGCAAGAACTTGTTTTCTACCAGGAACAATGCCACACTTCTATTTTTCCTGAAACTATTGCAGGAAAATTAATTTCCCTTTACCTCAAAAAACAATCAACAACATACATATATTCAAGAGTGGTGATGCTACTGAATTGTTTGGGGGAAATGAATCAAAACTATGCAAGGACTTACACCAAACCAAGCCACATATATTTTCCAACAAATAAAGAAATAACATGCATGACCGGTTAAGATCACAGTCATGGCAAAGCAATCTTCTTATTGCAAGCACCTGACTGATCTGCCTGGTGTCACCACTAGTCTGTCAGTTTTGTAAAGACAGAAACTAGGCTCATGTCATTTACAATTAGCATCCTTGGTGTTTAACACATTTTGTGTTTAATGCACACTTAGTATTTATCCACAAGAAATTACAGAATGTACTACAAAATATATATTGATTCAGCACCTGATATGTTTATCAAACATATCTGTGTCACTGAAAATTCAATTCTGCTTTTGTTGCAGTTGTTTGATTTTAAGGTATGACTTCTGAGGAAAAACACATATAGGTAAAGTGATATAAAATCTTGAAAGTTTGAGAAGACATAAAATGGTAAAATGATGACCAAGATGTGAAGAGAAAGGAAGGGAGGGAGAGAGAGAGACATCAGGAAAACAAAGAGATAGGAAGGAAAAACTTGCAGCCATGAACTCAATTTCAGTTTATAGAATATATTATTTGAATCTGAAATGTCCCAGGTCCTTATTCTTCCTCTTGAAATTTCTAAGACAGAGCATGAAAGAGGGAGGAGGGAACTTTTATCTCTAGGGTATGTTTTGAGAATGTAATATGAATGTCAGAATGGAGAACTCACTTAACTAAGAGGGAAAAGGTTTAGGACTGGTGAGATGGAAGAAGCAAGGAGTAGGAATTTAAGGTGTTCCAGTAGTTCAAGGTTTGTGCAGGGAAGAGGAACTCATAAGAAGAAAGGAAGGCTGTATTATGTAGGAAAAGATGAGATTGGAGTCTGGGAAATGGAGGAGAAAGTTCAAAACTCATGACAATGTAGATTTTGGCATATCGCAATGTGTTAAAAAGGTCACGGGTTAGTATTAATGAAGGCTGCATGAAAATCACAGAAGTAATGTGTGGGATCCAGTACAGTGGAGGAGGGACTGAACTTATTTGTATTAAAATTCTTAGTTATTTAAGGAGCTAATTAGGCTAAACCTATACTGCATTTAACATTGTGTTTTATAATGTTTTTTTTTAAGTATAAATATTTTAAGTATACATCATGGATAACATTCATACTATATGACATATTATATATTCAAGTAGGAATCTAGAACACATGTTTAGAGATGGGAACAGGTGTACAAAAGCAGATTTTACATTTTGTCTGCTTTCATCTGTGACATCATTATCAAGTTCTCTTACACATTTTGTTTTCACTCTTCCTTGTGTAATTACCCCATAAAAGCCCAAACTTACTTAATTATTTCTAAATTAGGCCTAAAATTCAGAATATAAGTGAAACTGTTAAAATTGTTAGGGGCCATTGCAGAGATAAGAACATGTTAAAACAAAATTTTATATCTTTATTTCACATTCTAAAATTCAAATGAATCTCTGACTTGTTATGATGTATTACTAATATAAATTTGTATGATATATTAAATGGAATTGTTTTTATGATGGAACAAGGCTATAGTTCTTCTTTTTCTGTCAAGTGTCTCTGTCTGTTTCCCAGGTGGGAAGTGGCCCAGGCTGGCCTGAACTGGCTCTACAGGGGAGTCTTACTGATGACCTTGCCCTTCAGCAAGCCTCAATGAAGTTCACAGGGGAAACATAGAACCAAATGTGAAAAACGTCATCTAAACATCTGTACACTAGAAGGTGCTAGGCAGAAAAAATACACATAAAAAGCAAGTAGATAGCAGATAGGTCAGAAGGAGTAAAATTTCTAATGAGAGAATGCTACAGGTTACCTAGAGCAGTTCTTGTCCTGAGACTAAGCTACCTGGCCTGTTCTGGTCTCATTGGATTGTTGTCTGTTTTGCTGTGCTATCCATTTACCCGCATCGTTAATATGAACAGGAAAACTTCAATTTAAGATTGTTTTCTGCTTTTACATACTAGAATTTAAGGATATTGGACTTGAAATATACTTCCAAAAATACAAAAACAATGAAAAACAAGAATAAAAAAATAGATTCTCTATCTTGTGCCAGTGAATTGAAGTGACTTCTAAGCTTGAAATCATTTTGTTCATGTATGGAACCCACAGGACAAAATCCCCCAAAGGGGAACCAAACCACATTGATGGGTTTGATCCTGATTGGCTTTTCTGATGTTTCTGACCTTCAAGGATTTCTGTTTGGAGTGTTTTTGATAATTTATGTGATTATTCTAATGGGAAATAGCCTCATTATTAGCATAATCAATGTTGGTCCTTCCCTTCAGAACACCATGTATTATTTCCTTGGGAACTTTTCTTCTTTGGAAATATGTGACGTGTCAGTCATTGTCCCCAGAATGTTAATAGATCTTTGTACACAAAACAGAAATATTTCCTTTCTGGCTTGTGCTACTCAGATGTATTTCTTTCTGGTCTTGGGAGCCACTGAGTGCTTTATTCTGACTGTAATGGCTTATGACAGGTATGTTGCCCTTTGAAACCCATTACTCTACCCTCTCATCATGAACAACAGAGTGTGCATCCAGTAGGCAGCTGGCTGTTGGGTGACTGGAATTCCAGTCCACATAGGGTTCACCTACCAGAATTAATCTCTACCCTTCTGTGGATCTCACCAGCTGAATCACTTTTTCTGTGACATGCCTCCAGTACTTCAACTTGCCTGTGGGGACACTTTTATGGCAGAGATGTTGATTTATATGGTTGCTGTCTTAGTTGTCACTATTCCTTTTATGTTGATTTTTGGATCTTAGGTGAAAATAATCTCCACAATCCTGAAGCTGTAGTCAGTAACAGGGTGAGCCAAGGCATTCTAAACCTGCTTTTCCAGTCTCACGGTTGTGGCTTTATTCTTTGGGTCAGGCAACATTTCATACTTGAGACCAAAGTCCAATCATTCAACAGGGGTGGACAAATATCTTTGTCTCTTTTACACCATTGTGACACCAATGTTTAACCCCATGATAAATTGTCTGAGAAACAAAGATGTTATGGTAGCACTGAGAAAATTCTTGTCAAAATGGATTGTTCTATTACTTGACAATGAAACTTCCCAAGATTTGTTTCTTACTTATCATAATATCCAGAAATAATTTTGATTCTTCTCCAATACTGCTAGGAATCTTAACTATTCTGGATGAGTTACATCATATTATATCTCAAGTGAAATAAACTGTGTTGTTATTTTTAAATAGCAAATTAATTTGAAACTCAATCCAAGGTATTACAATGTCTGACACAACATACTGGAATCATTAAAGTTTGTTATTGCTGTTGTTGTTTATAAACACTTCAGAGTATTACCTACATTTTCTTTTTCACAACAATATGATTCATCTTTGTATTTCCAGAGCTCAACATATTGCCCAAAAGATAACAGGTATCTAATCTACTTTGCTAAATTGAAAGAATGACTAATAGCAAAGGTGTAACTATTGATGTTTTATTTGCTCATGATTAATAACTCTTATAATCAGGCAAGCTCATGAAAAGAAAGGAAAGATGGGAATCCAACAACAATAAGTTGATGGATTAAAGAAAAAATACATTCTATCAGTTTTTCATGGTGATTCTTCAGCTAACTCTCCAAAGATAAATTCACATGTGAGAAAACTAGGCACACATGGTTCCAGAATTCAGTTTTTGTCTGGAATGCTAATTAATTGCCATTATTTTATTATAACAATAAGAATACTTGATTGTTATTTTGTTGTATAGGTCTTAAGTGCATAGAAAAAAGAATACAAGTTGTGGATGGAGAAAAATAAACGGATTTCAGTAACTGAAAAAAATACTTTTATATAAAAATTTAAAATAGTATCACTGAGAATTACTTTTCTTAGTTACAGCTCTCTTTCCTTTCTTCTTTCTTTAAAGAAACCATATGGGACCTAATGATAAAGAATAACTGTGTAAGAAGATAAGACACGTTTGAATGCTAAAGTAGCAAAATTAGATAAAATCCATATTAGCCCTACATTAGCCCTGTACTCCCTACATTCCTTTTGCATCACATGATACTGCATTCTGTAAAATTTCTGGTACCAACCCTTCCAAACTTAGTTGGACATCACTATATTTTCCAAGATATTCCTTTCAAAACACTGAATACTTTCACTCACCTCCACCTTCTCCAGCTCTCCTTATCACATCTATCACCAGAGTTTGTTAAAAGGTAATGAGAAAGTGCATATAATACAATTTTTGTACATTTTCTTCATGACATTAAAACCTCAACTTAGAGAGAAAATAAGAAAACAATTAGGAAACAATTATCAAGGTCTTAATAATATACAATTATAAGAAAATACATTTTTGTCATTTTATCTCTATAAAAGAGACTATCAAACATCATAAGTAAATAAATCTTAGAGTTGTTCATAAATACTGTGCAAAAGAGCCATAAAAATAATAGGGGATTACTTTTTTTAATATTTTAGCTATATTGTCCCCAATAATACCAGACTGTCATGCATAGAATACTAAAACTGAAAGATCTCTGAAGCAGCAGAAGACAAGGTGGTACTGGTATACACCGTGCTGCATTTTAAGTTATGTGTTCAGTCAACATATGAACATCAAAATTCCATATCCTTTTAAAATGTATAACCTTAGAATTTCCTATCAGATGGAAATCCAGTTGGACTAAGATGGAAGAAATATGAATAGTATTATAGAAGTGCCATGAAAATGGTGAAACCCTTGTGTGGTCCTTGGGATTGTCCTCATTATGCCAATGCAATGGAGAAAGATGGACTTCTTTGCATCAGCCTGACTCCTTGGATAAGAGGTGCCATTTGCCACAGGTAGGTCCTGCATGAAGATGAACACTTGACCTGCAAAACACTACATAATTTTTATAGACATAAAATGTTAACTTATGGGCAGTTTTACCTCTGCTGACTCCAAAGGACAATAGGTAGAAGGAGAAATCATTTGCCATATTGGAATTAAGAAAGCCTTTCTAAATTTTCCCAGCAGAATGAATCAAGGCGGATCAAGAAGTTGTACTTACTTACTTTTCAAATACCTCTAATGAAGGTCAAAGTCAAGACAGGTTTATAGAGTACATAAAGTTGTGCATAATTAACTTAGACTGTTTAAACATGTATAAGCTAAAATGCATAACCATTATAAAGCCCCCAAAATTTAAAAATCAAAATAATCTAAGACTCTAGGAAAGAGGAAATAAACAATCAACAAATAGAGGAGACAAATCAATAAACAAAATTTTCTTTTTAAAGAAAGGATATGAACAACAACAACAACACATCAAGTGCTGATGAGTATGTGGAGAAAAGGGAACCCTCATGCACTGTTGATGGGAATGCAGAATGGGGCAGCCACTTTGGAATACAGTATGGAATTTCACCAGGTAACCAAAAGTGAAAGTTCCTTTTGACCTGGCAATTCCACTGCTGGGATTGTTATAGGGTGCAGCCGAGAGGGGGGACCCCATATGGGCATTTAAAATGGGGCCCAAAACTCAAGGTGTCCAGGGGATTTTTGGATGTCCTCACTCCCACTCCCCAGGTGTGGGTTGGTGAAAGGGACAAATGCAGCAGGGCCATTGAGAGCTGTTTTGGATAGCAACAGCCTTGCAGCTAACCTCAGGTATGGTCATTTAACATATCTATAGCCTTTGGCTGGTCGCTTAGATATGTGAAATAGCTGTGGCCATGCTCTGAGCCAGGGGAATGGAAGTAACTTCCCCACCAAGATGTGACTGGGGGCAGGTCCCCCGAGCTACAGTGCCTGCATGGGAGCTTGGAGAAGATTGGCTCCCGGACATAGGGCCACACCTGCCCAGACTCATGATGGCAGTCCTGTAAAGCTGGAAGGATATGAGTTCTGGCATTTGAAGCCGAGTGTGGGAGGAGTCAGAAATGGGGATCCAGAGGAAGACTGGCAGAGGGATTTAAATCGAGATGCAGCAGCCATGTGAGAGAGAACCATGCAGCCTTGACACAATGGAGACTCCCAGAGCCCTAAGAGAGAGAACCACGAGGCCTTGATAGAATGGAGACTCCCACAGCCCTGAGAGGGAGAACCATGCAGCTGTGGAAGTACAGCCACGGCAGCCATTGAGAGAGAACCACATGGCCTTTGCCAGAGTGCGGACCCCCGCAGCTTTAGAAGGGGGAACCACCAGCTCGTTTTAGTAGAGATCCCGGCGACTCAGCTGAGGGTGCCGGGAACCCAGGGAGGTCTCCCAGTCGAGATCGAGTACTAACTGGGAAGAACCAGAGGACTGCCTGAGCTATGGACTTCTATTTCCTTTCCTGAGATACGGTACTCTGGACTAGGCAAAGGGGGAAGGAAGGAAGGATTGTGTCTGTTTGTGGGTATTTTAAGGGACTTTAGGATTTTTGATAGACATTAGATCACTACTTTAAGTTTGTATAGCATTAAATAAACATTTCCTTTCCTTTTCACAAATCTCTGGCATTGAGAGATGTCTTTCCTCTGGCGGCAGACATGACGGACCTGGGGGCTTTTTTTTCAATAATAGTATATCGTCGCAGGCCCCCCTTGTTTGTTCTGGAACAGGATTATACCCTAAGAATCCTATAACACCAATTCAAAAGAACCTATGCACCCCAATGTTCATAGCAGCATAATTTACAATAGCCAAGTGTTGGAAGCAATGTAAGTGCTCATCAGTAAATAAGCAAATCAGAAAGCTGTGGTACCTTTACACAATGGAATAACTCACAGCAGAAAGAAAGAAGGAGCTCCTACTCTTTGTGACAACATGGATAGATCTGGAGAGGATTATGCTAGGTGAAATAAACTATATGATGAAAGACAAATACGATATGATCTTATGTGTAAGTGGAACCTAATCAAAACAAACAAGCAAAATATAACCAGAGACATTGAAATAAACAACCAACTGACAGTAACCAGAGGGGGAGGGGAAGGGGGATAATAGGGGGGAAAATAAGAAGGGTTATCAAGGAACATGTATAAGTGACCCATGGACAAAGTCAAAGGGTGGTAAGGTCGAGGGTGGGAAGTGAGAGCAGGTAGGTTAGGGGGTAGTGGCAGCGGGGGATGGAGAGAACTATACTTGAACAACAATAAAAAAAAGGAAAAGAAAGATGAGACTAATTCCAAACATATCTAAGTACACTGAATGTTCATTAATAAACTCTACAATTAAAAAGCAGAGAATACTTTACAAAGCCAGAATCAAATATGTGCTATCTACATGAAACACACTTTAAAGCTAGAATATATTAATTAAAAATAAATGAAGAGGAAAACTTTACCATGCAAACAGTAAGCATAAAAAACTTGAATAGCTATTGTATTGCAGAAATAAATAGGTATATTACATTGACATGAAAAGGTTAATTCATTAGGAAGGCACAAATGTCATAAATTTGTATTTACCTGAAAACAGAATCTAAAAATACAGGGACTAAGACTAATTACTTGACAATACTACAATCATAGCAGGACATCTTCACATTTATGTTTCACTCACCTGTGGAAAACTAAAAAATCGGTACGGGAATAAACTGTCTGAACAATATTACACACAAAATGCATATTATGCACGCTTTCAAGAGCACTAGTGTGCATTTACAAAGGTAGTCCATATGCTACCTTGCAGAGCAGTGCTTGTAAGTTTCAAAGGTTTGGAATATTTTCTCTGAATACAGTAGAATTAATGAAGAAGTAATGAAAAGAAGATATTTCTTTTAAAACCTCAAATATTTATTAACTAACTGACATATTCTCAACAAATAAACAAATAAAAAACTCCAAAGGAAGTAAGGGAAAATAAATTGAAATTGCAAAGAAAGAAAGTGGTTGTTTTGGTAGAGTTATGATTTTTTACCTAGAATATCTTAGGGTATCTACAAAACAAGTCCTGAAGTAATTACATGAAATGAACAAGAATATGCTATTAAATGTTAACATCACTTCAACTGTTTATACGTTAGTAGCAATCAACTGGAATGTAAAATTATAAAAATCAATTCAATATACTTAATAACTAAAAATATGGAATATGAGGAAAAATGTTTTGGATAATATGATTGCTCTGTATTTTGCCAGTGGGAATAGTTTCACCCATGTATGTATATTGATGTATGGGTCACTGGCCAGCAGTGATCATGGAACGCTGCGGATGGCTTGTCGAAAACACACGAGAAAAAAGATACACAGAGACAGACTAGTTTCTGTGGAGAAGTAGGGACGGAATGGCCACCCCCTCTAGTGGAGAGCGTGCCGATTTACCGTCCACCCTGCTTTTATTGGGCTCGTTTTGCATAACAATTCAGGTATAGTACTCATTACGAGGAAGTAAGGAACAGTAGATAACAAGGAACTCTGCGGGTCTATTTTGAGTCAGGCTCAAAGATTTGTAAGACTTTGAGGAACAAACTAACTTCCTCCTAGCACCCTTCTCATTTAACTGAGAGCATTCTAAACAAAGAAGATTTCACAGGAATTTACATGTTCTTTCTTAGGCCTGATCACCCGGGGAATACGCCCTTTTCAGCACAGAGCTGCACTACCCTGTCATTGTTTCAGGCTTAGGTGGAGCAAGGGAACTAAGGCAACCAAGAGATAAGGAGATTTTCTCCCAGATGTTGAGAACTCAGGCTATGTCAAAGCCGAGGAGCAAGGGTCCATCACCCCGTTTTGCTGCAGCCCCCAAAGTCCTTCTTTTGGGGGGCCTCCCAAGTGATCGTGCCTGTCTGAGGTCGTTCCCCCCTTGGGGAATGTTACCCGTCTTTGGCTGACTGACCAAGCTTTTTGGGGTTCAGTTATGAATAAAGCAGCAGAAGCAGCATTCCTGCCAGGGAGATAAGCTTTTGTCTCCTTGCTGGCTTACGGTTCCAAGGGTGTTCCCTTTGCCTTAGTCTAGGTGGGGGTTTCAGCTTCTGATACCAGTCAGGGCGGTTCCCAACAGTTTTGAAATCCAATCACATGGTTACCTTTATCAGTTTTTTCCTTTATTTTTAAGTAGTAGACCATTCTATAGATGTGTCAGCAGTTGATAACCATTCAGTGTTTTACAGTTGAGAGCAATGATGCATGTGTATATTACATTGCTGTAATTTAACAAGAAAGCTAAAAGTCATCAAATGAGTAAAATCCACTCAACAAGGGTTAAGTATTTACATGTGTTATCTCAACCTTCATAAGAATCTGGTGAGGTAGACAATTACTATTCACAATTTACTAATTAGTAAAAGTAGGAATAAAAAAGTAGTGCAATGTCTCACAGTTATGAAATGGCAAAAGTGACATTCAAACCCAGGTTGCCTGAGTCATAAGCTTTTACTTTTGAATCCCGTCATTCAAGACATGGTTTATTTTAGTCACTCAGATAACTGAGCAGCAAAGAAAAATGGAGACAACTGTACTTAAACAACAATAAAAAATAAAAAGTAAAAATAGAATAAAATAAAGAAGAGGAACCATGTACTTAAGGAAGATTTACAACAATATGAATTAAAATTTTAGAAAAAGAAAAATTAGAGTGCCTAGGATTCTTCTTAAAAGTGTTGAGCTTCTATTTTAGAATTTTCTTATACAGCTAAATGCTTTAAATTGTTTTTAAATAAATATCTGAGAGACATCAAAATAAATAATGTTTTGACTAGTATAGTTTAAGGATGTGTTGTTTTGTTGTTGTTATTCTTTTAATCAAAGCTCTCCCACTGAAGGAGGCATATGTTATTTTGTGATGGCCACATTACAGTCAATTATGTTACTTCTTCATCTTTCTCATTTAAAATAAAGCATTCAAGCCACATCTCTGGAACACAAGTAATTGTTTATTCAAAGTCCTCCTGGGGTTGGTAATTACCTTGAGGTAATGCCCCACTTGTCACAGACTACATGATAAATACCCATTCCTTCTAAGATCTCTTTGTAAAAACTAGGGGGAAATGTTGTCAGTGTCTTGTACAAAATAAATTCCATAATTCAAAATTCTAGATGGTGCTGAGGTAAGTGACTGATTCTCTAAAACATCAACAACATGTCTTGTGTGAATATCATAATGATAATGCTGCTTTAAATATCTTATATCTTCACTGACTCTCTGTGGGCTGGAAGAGTGGGTAGGAGATGGTGAGGGCATCATTCTAACCTTATCTTAACCATGCCATTTTCCAAAATTCACTGTCTGATTCACCATGTTCTTTATTGCTATGAGGGGGAAGCTGACTGTGCCTATTTTGGAATCTGGGAAAGCCCCATTAAGTAAACTAAGCCTCATCAGTAAGGCAGACCTCAGTTTCTACGGATGCATATACATAGCAACATACAGAATATCTATTTTGTATCTGCTCCATATTTTGTCTGAGGCAAACTCTTTTCAGAGTCAGGTTGTCTTTACCAATAATTAATTTAACACAGGTTCATTTCAGAAATTGTAATTTGTAATAAAGAAATTTCACAAGCCAGTAACATACAGGTTAACATCTCTTAATGGGTCTACAAGAAAATAATGTACTCCAAACTAATGATAGATTCATTACACTATTGTTCCAGGCACAGAGGAGATAAAAGATATGAAGTCCGAATTTAGGTGAGGTGTACTTTTCTGTGAGTTGACCCTTAGAAGGGTCCGCTTAGCCAAACAAGAGCTGATGTCCAGTTGCCAGGGTTAACTGAAAGCCCCTTGGTGCTGGAGGATGGTGAGAACAGAGGCTGATGCTGGTGTCAAGATGACCTCCTTCAAGAGGCTGATGCACAGTTTCCACCACTGGCAGCAAACTAGGCTTCAGACAATAGGAGCTAATGTCCCAAGGTATGTGGAGAGCTATTTAGATCAGCAAAAAGTAGGCTTCCCGAGACTAAACCCTCTCAGTAAGTCCTTACAAATCCTTGGTATTTGAAGCTTTAAAGTGTTGATGATATCATCCTGACAGGGCCTCCCCAAAGTAACAAATTCACCACCAGAACAACTACACTGAAACCATAAACAAGTCAGCAGGTCCTCTAAAAACACCATTTTATTCAGTGGCATTTCATCTTAATTTTAATGTGATGCTGGAGGAGTTTACCCTTGTTTTATATCAATTAGTCTAGGGTAAAACTGGTTTTGTTATACCTTGTTTTCAAAGTTTCAAGAACTTGTCTTGGATGTTAAGTGAGGACCTTACTGGAGATCAAAACGGTGTTCCTTAAGCCATAAACAAGTAGGTCAAAATTACTTAAGTTATAAACAAGTGTATTTGAAATCATAACAAACCAATATACAACATTTCTATAATTGTCAACTCAGAGCACTTATGAGTTTAAAATCAGATGTTAACATATTAATAATCATAATGGCATTAATATTAATAATAGATAATAATGGATACATTTTTATGCATCTATAATGTAATGAGCACTGTAGATAGTTCTATGTTATCTAGTATCATTCTTGTTTCAACCTTGTGATTTATTATTAGGCTGGTTAAACAAAACAGAGAAATTTAGGCATATAGAAGTTCAATGACTTACAGAACATTAGATGTGGCGTCTGGGATTAAACTCAATTTTCCCTGTTCTAAATCCAGCGTATTTAACTGCTATACAATGCCATTGGTAAAGGAGAAAGAGAGCATATCTTACATTCATACTCCAAAAGAGTAGCAAATAAAAACCCGCTCATGGGCACCAACAACCACTTTGTTACATGATATTTCATTGGAAGTCAGTGGTCTCAACTTATTTTAGGAGATTATTCTGATCTCAGCTCGAAGTACTGTGAGAGGAATCCTTCAAGAAAAATGAAATTGTTCTTGGATTTCATTCCTTCACTCAAAAAACCCTCTAAACAGGTTTCAGGCTTCTTGGGGACTCAAGGAAGGAAAGGCAGACTCTGATGCCATAACCTGCTTATAGATATAAGATTCTGATTAATATCACTAGTGGATAGACATGTCATTTGTTGGATGATTCTGCAAATTTGACTTGGTCACCCAATGTAAAAAATAAAGTGTGGATTAGATTGCTGATGTTCTTTCTATCATTAACATCCTATTTGTAGGTAATACCTGATAAAATTCTTACAGAAGTAGAAAATATTTCAACATCACAATATGGTCATATTTCAATACCATAGTATTTTGGTTATGAAGTGAGACCAGGATTTTTTCTATTTATAGCATGGCAATTTAATTACCTCTCTATACTTCAGTTTCATCATCTATGAGGGCAAAAATAATAATATTCATCTCATGGTACATTATAAGGATTAAACAAAATGATGCACTTCAAATGCTTAGAAAATATTATGACCCACTCAAAAAAATGTTACTAGTTATTGATTGCTTTCATCATCATCATCAACAACAATGCAGATAGCTGTGTATTAGAGCAGAATATAAAAGGGCTTTAATTCATAGAAACCTCAAATGAAAACTACTCAATGAATAAAAATTATGGTTTGCCTTTGTTGTGATAGTGCTGAGGGTTATAATTTGTTTCTCTTTGGTGAGAATTTGTGTAGGTTTTAATTTTTAGGTCCATTCATTAGTTTGTTGTTTCCAGTAAGGAAATAAAACATGTTTTAATGCACTTGCCTGATTTTTAAAAATTTTATGAACAATATCTAAGCATGTATAAAAGTTTACTAGACAATTATGAAGTACCAGAATATGCATAGTCTCATTTTCCCCAAATAAATGATGATTCCACAAAATAAATAAAATACATCTGATTGTAGAAATCAGGATGTGATGACAAAAAGATGACATGACTTTCAGTAGTAGACGCGTTTTAGAGCCCAGGTCTCCAGATATTTACTTACTTGTTCATAATCTTCCTTGTTATATTCTCTTCTGGACCTGTGATACCAAATACAGGCTCATAGGCAGGCAAACCAGGTGACCTGGCAGTCTCAGTGTAGATGTTGTTACTCTTGTAATAAAAGCTGATGGTGATAGCAATACCTTCCTAGGTAAAATTTTTGAAGGCCAATGATATAGAATCTCATAAATTTGGTATGCTTTCATTATTTGTTAACTCTAGAGGAAACATTTTTAAGGATTATTGAATTCTTAACCATTAAACATGTGAAAATTCCTTATAGTTTAATATGCAATGTATTAAAGCAAATTAATTACAGGTTTATTAACCATTGAATTAATTTTTCAACACTATTTCAAAAAATCAATCTTAAATGACATTTGTATGGGAGAGACACACAAACTTATTTATCTGTTTTATTTTAAGTGTGGATCCCTTCACTATAGTTCCAAACATCCCCTTTCATGTTTTCCAGGTCGAGTTCTTTCTCTTTAAGATCTGGTTTCCAAAGACAAACCTCAGTGCATCTGGAAGACTGCAGGTTATTTTGGGGGGAGCAGGGGAAATTCTGAGATTTACCAGGCATGGCAGACAGAATAGAGGTTCATTATTTATTGCCTTATTATTCACTACAGTGTTTCTCACCTATATCACTTCCAACACTACAAATCTTAGAATATTTGATGAATATTCTCCTATAACTTATTTCTTGTTTGTGCCCATTCTGTTTCTTTCTCAATTATTTCTCCTGGCTATATAATATATATTTTCCCACATTGCCCAAGTCTGGAAGTCTATTAATGACTACAGATATAATTGTTCTTCAAAATACTTAATGTTTCTGGGACCTCACATCAGACATTGTCATACCTTGGAGATAGGAAGGTGTGGCAGACTCCGGACAGCAGAATTCCACCTTGTTGTGGCTGGAAGAGAAAATGAATGCACAGGTGACAGCAATCGGGTGCAGAAAATGGGAACAGCATGGCTACTCTCTCAAGGGGAGAGAAAACCTGTGAGTGCCTCGCCCACTTTCTCCAAAGGAGAGCACCCTGACCCTTGCCTGGACAGGCTTTTATTGTTTTTCTTGGGGCTTACATCAGAGAAAGATTTATCATCTATTGCATAGAACATTGTTGTCTACATTTTAGGTACAATCAAGGAAATGAAAATAACATGCAGAGGGGAATGGCGGTGAGCTGATTAGCTCTGTCCTTGGGTGAATTTACACAGGCTTTGGGAATTACTTTGAAGACAGAGGATACACATTTGTTATATTAGACCAGGGTGATGGAGTTTTAGCAAGAGCAAGCCATAACAATCTGTATGCATTTTCTAAGCCTGATTCTCACAGGAAAATCGGTTTGAAGGTCTGGCTCCTGCCCACCACTTTGCTTCTGTAGGTTTTCCATACAGAGCTGAGTCACATTTGCCAGACTGAAACAAACTGGTCCCCTACAAGAAAGAGACATCAACTACAGAGAAGAAGAAATATAAGCACATTTTAAAGTATATTGATGTTAACCAATGCATTTGCACACAACATACAAACAAAACCTCAAAGGCTTTTCTTTATAGGGAACTCAGATTGTGTATCCTTGATGCCAGACATTAGATAAAGTTTGAGAAAACAGCCTTACTATTTCAAGCTACTGGTCAAGTAATTAAAAAGAAATTCAAAGGTCAACTTATTTGATTAAATAGACTTTATTTTACAAATGGTCTCATTAGCATTTATTATGTACCAGTTACATAAATGCTCTATGACTATTTGCTGATTTTTCCACTAACCATCACATAGTTCTTAAATAACTTTATGGTCACATGATCAGTAAGGATCAAAGCTAAGATTTGAATCCAGTGAACTCTTCCACAACTACTGAGCTCTTAACTGGTATGCTAAACTATCTTCCAAGATCACAGATATTCTTCTGTGGAATTATCTGGTTTGCAGGTGAGCTCTTTTATTTTTCTAGTATTTCTCTCAACCCTACATTATTTTACATGGAAGAATATGACTTTAGGATTGAAAAACTTGAGATTTGCCTCTAAGGATGTTGCCAGTTCTCTTAATTCTAGCAGGTCTTTTCAACTGAGCCACATTCATTTCCTTTCAGGTTGTAAGGAGCAAATTCACGTCCTGATGCACACAGCTTCTGAAGTGTTACCGCATCTCCAAACACCACCTCTGAACAACATCCTCAGGTATCAACAGTTACCTCTGTAAACAAAATGATGAAAATGAAAACAAACCAAATAGGTCATGAAAAATGCCATGACTATGATTTTATTATCCTTCTATTTGTTACTTTAGAAGGGTGAATGAAGATATTATGGGTTCATTGGTCACTCAAGTGAACTCATGTATACTGACACCATCTATTCTGGATGAGAAAAACGAGAAAAGAAAGATGTCGGAGAGTAATTATAGCATGCCAACTGAGTTCCTACTTGTTGGATTCACAGATTATCTACCTCTCAGAGTCACTTTATTTTTGGTATTTCTCATCATATATACACTAACTGTGGTGGGAAATACAGGCTTAATAATCCTAGTTAACATCACTTCAGGCCTACAAACCCCCATGTATTATTTCCTCAGCAACTTGTCTTTCTTAGACATCAGCTACTCCACAGCAATCACTCCTAAAATGCTGGTGAATTTTTTAACATCCAGGAGAACCATCTCTCCCTATGGCTGTGCACTACAGATGTTTCTCTTTGGTTGTTTTGCTGATGCTGAGTGCCTTCTCCTGGCAGCAATGGCATACGACCGCTATGCAGCCATCTGTAAGCCACTGAGCTATCCTACACTTATGTCCAGGAGAGTCTGTACCTGCTTCATTGTGCTGGCGTACTTCAGTGGAAGTGTGACTTCAGTGGTGCACGTCTGCCTCACATTCACACTGCCATTTTGTGGCTCCAATGTTGTCAACCACTTTTTCTGTGATATCCCACCTCTCCTGGCTTTATCATGTGCAGACACCCATGTCAATGAGCTTCTGCTCTTTGTCTTGTGTGGCTTCATCCAGACTAGCACTTTCGTGGTCATATTCCTCTCTTATGTGTGTATCCTCATCACTGTTTTGAGCATCAAGTCCTCAGGTGGCAGAAGCAGAACATTCTCCACCTGTGCTTCCCATCTCATGGCAGTCACCTTATTCTATGGATCACTCCTGTTCACCTACTTACGTCCCACCACCAGCTACTCCCTAAACAGTGATAAGATAGTGGCAGTGTTTTATACGGTTGTTTTCCCCATGTTCAACCCAGTCATCTACAGTTTCAGGAACAAAGATGTAAAAAATGCCCTCAAAAAAGCAATTAGAACGAAACTGGATTTTCAGATGAATGAGAGCTTAAATCACTGAACAAACTTTAAGGCATGGCCTGCTCTTCCACTTTCATTATCAGAACTGTGCCAATGTGTCAACTATTTTGAATTTGTCTCCAAAAATAAAGATAACTTTCCAACCTCACTCTTTGAAAATGTTTTTGTCCTCTCTCATGTTCCCTCTGCAATTATTCTATTCTGAAACATTCCTGAACTAAAATAAATAATAATCTTTACTCTCCAGTTAGCTTTGCACATTGATTTATTATACTATACTTTATCATGTTGTATTGAATGTATATGGTCACTTGTCTGTCAATGTGCTCATATTAAAAGTTCCTTGGCAGCAAGGGATATATATTGGTTTATTTTTCAGTACTTATATAACACCTGGTATATAGATTATTTTGAATTATTCTTTTAATTTTAGTGTAATCTATGTTTAAAAAAACATTGAAGAGAATATTGTCAAATGAGCTGACTTCTAATCATTATTCTATTGAGTAGAGGGCATAAGTTTGCATGAGGAAGAACATCGGCTTTTAATAGGGACCTATTTACTGTAAGAGTTATTTTTCATTTTCCAAGATAAGTTAGTTTAAAATAAGCAAACCATAATGTATTTGAAAACCATAAGTTATTATGAGCTTATCTAACTTTGAACCTGTAAAAGCAGCACAATTGACATTTTGGGCCAATACTTCTTTCTTGGGGGTGCAGCTATAGTGAAGAGAAGCCCACCCTGTACATTTTAGGGTGCTTAGCACTATCCCTTGTCTCTGCTCAGTAGCTGCCAGTAGCAATCCACCTACTTATGAGAACCAAAATGTATCAAAATATTGCAAAAAGTCTCTTCAGAGGCAAAATTTACCTTGGGATGGAATCACTCATCTTGCTCAGCACTGTTTCTTTGACCATTAGGCAAATACAGCCATTAGAGGGAAGTCACTGCCTGAACATAAGTCAGAATAATAATTTGGGAAGAACATCTCAGATGTGATTTCATTCATTTTGTTCTGTATTATCACCCCAAGTTCTATTTATTTCTAAGATCTACTGACAGTATCCATAAACAGAGACAATTAACACATAATTTTAATAAAATAAATATAAAACTAAGGTTGAATATATATTTTATAAAATACACCACGCTTGAGAAGTTAGAAGTAGGTAAGGTATTTATGACAATTACATGTCATGAGATTTACTTTTCTGCTTCTATGAGGAGACAGGTTACTGAGAAGCTGTATTATGTTTTTAGTCATAAAAGTAATACACAAACTTAGAATACTACAACTGGTGTTTCCTTGCCCTGGCTGGTGTAGCTGAGTGGATGAGCGTGAGCTGTGAACCAAAAAGTTGTTGATTCAATGCCCAGTCAGGGCACATAGCTGAGTTGTGGGCCAGGTCCTCAGTGGTGGCCCCATGAGAGGCAACCACACATTGATGTTTCTGTCATTCTCTTTCTCCTTCCCTACCCCTCTCTTTGAAAATAAATAAATAAAATCTTTTAAAAAATAAAATAAAACTGGTGTTTCCTTTACAAAATTATGTGCATTTAATTGAGATCATGAATAAAGTCCATGGGATAAGTCTGAATGTTTATTTCATTGACATTGAGCATTAGGGATGGGGCAAGTGAGTGAATGGAATGAGTTGAATAATCCCAATTTTTCTAGTGTCATCAGACAAATAATTTGCAGATCATATTTAAATAATATTTATCTTCAAAGGAATACATTCATAAATTTTTTCTCAGAAATAAAAATATTTTTGACACAGATGAGATAGTATTTGCCACATTGATGGCCTAAAGAGGATAATAGGAAGGAAGTATTAATTTAGAATCCAACTCTTTTTTGGCTGGAAACACTGTTAAGTGTGCTGGAGAAGTCTCTCCATAACTTATAACTGATACTTTGCTATTAGTTCTAATTAAGTTTTTTCTCTTATGATATGGTAATATCTTTTATTTTGTATCTAAAGACATGTTCATGTTTTATCAGTATCTTCACAACCATATAATAATGTCATAATTCTTTAAATTTTGTACAATATTTGGATTGACCCAAGATTTCACACTTTATTTATCTGCTTATATTAGAATATATTCTACTATTATGCTAAAATACCCAAGACATGTTAATGAATTAAGAGCAGAGCTGTACAAAACCATCTACAACACTTTCCAAACACTCAGATGTTTATATCATTTGTATGATTCAAGAAAGCTAAAATTACATAAAAAACTAATAGACCTATGTGAAATATATGCAAAATTTCAACACTGTCCACAGATCCATGATGCCTGTTGAATTATTAGACAGAGGAAAAACAGACATTTTATATCAATTCTCCCAAAGGAGAGCATACAATTCAATTAATTCTATGTGTGTGTATAATCATAGCACTTTAATATGAATGAGTGTTAAAATATTCAGAGCATGGTGTCATGCATAATCTATGTGATTTTTACAATGGATCAGTGAGGTAGCCACAGCATGCATGAATGTCCCCACTTTAAAACAAAGAACACAGCTTCACTTATTTCATCCTCAGAACATCCAAACATTTGTCTGAGCAACATGCATGGGATTGGAACACATTTCTGTAATTCTTGCAATGGCATTTAGTCTCTGTATTGTGCATTACCTAAGATGTTTGACTTTTAGGAAGCATGTTCTTGTTTAAAATTGTTTGATTTCAAAAAGGGGTACATTTTATTCAAGTGAAAACAGAGGCAACTACTGAATAACTATTGAGAGGACCTGCTACTCTGATTAGCCCCAGTCCCAAGACACCTGAGAAGGTGCTAATGATCCAGCCTGTGGACATCTGAGATTCCATCTACACCAAGAGACACAGGTTGTGTCACCAAAAGAAAAGAAAGCAGACATAAAAATCTCTACCCTCAGTGATAAGCCCTTTAAAGAATCATGATAATGTGGTCTTCTCTAGATACTCTGCTTACTCTTGCCTTTTCTGAGTTGTGAGTATGTTTAGGAGGTGATGATGTGGGTCTATTTTGGTTTTTGATATTTCCTGTTACCTCCACACTGCACAAACTTGTTACCAGCTATTATGGTTCCCAAAAAGGCAGAAAATTTCCTAATCTCTGGTTTGTGTTCTTATTTTGTGAAAAGGGCAAAATTTTTCTATAATATCTCTATTTAATATTTGTGTATGTGAGAATGTCTGCATTTTATGTATTTAATAGTTGGTTTATATAGAATTTAAAGCTACTTGTATATTTATGGCAAATTTCAGATATTCTATGAAAAATGGGATATCTGAGAACTGTAATGCATTTTAGCATATCACAAGGAAAATGATTTCATTCCAATCTTACATGATTATAATTTTTGGAAACCTTTTACATCTAGTTTTATTTTCTGATTCCACTAGTGATATTTTAAGAGTTATTTTCAATCCCCCATACTGTCACTATGCCTGCCCTATTGGTAACAAACCTGGGTGTGCACACAGACACTCGAATCCCTGAGCACAAGACTGTTTTTGCCACAACGAGCTGTTAGTTCTTCCCACTGCAACTCTGGTGTGCCCAAATAAAATGGTCTTCAAATCAGCATGCTTTGTTTTTAAGTCAGACTATCTAAGCTATGTAGTTTGGGATTTTTCAGTATGCCAGGTTTATTGTTGATAGTGGGTTTTTAAATATTTTATCTGTGATTAGTTTGTTAAATTTTCTGTTTGTTATTTTTTCATCTCTTAGACAATTTAAATCATAAACCACTCAGTATACATTACTTTGCATTATTATACATTATCTTAAAGTATAAGTTTATGTACATACAAGTTTACATACATATAACATACTTCATATAACAGTTATATATTTATTTGTATATAATACTCTAAAATAGCATGAGCAATACTATGAACAGTAAGGGATATATAATATACATTAAAATGAATTCATTTATAAATATAATGTTAACATAACAATGTTTTGTGGCCAAACCTGCATGAGACCATAATGCAAATTCAAGTCGGGTTAATGACTATGCACCTACAGTGTAGCAAGATCATTATACTGAAAACCATTAGCTCTGTTGATAGGCATTTGCTTGGGTTCACTTTTCAGTAGAATGATACATGCTGTACACTTTATGATTTCTCTCACCAACATCTTTATCAGCAACTGTGTCCGTCATCACTCATTATTCTGTATTTTCAAATGTCTTTTTGGACTCATAAATCAAAAAAAATTACTACAAATGAATTTCATATATTTTACATAAATACCTTTTTTCATCCTGGCATTTCAGGATTTTAATCTGAAAGTTGGAAAAACTGCATTTGAGCATACTGTTACACTATTAAAATGTGATTTGGGTATTCCCTAATCAAATGTGATTTGACGTTTCCCTAAGAGAACTGTCAAGCTTACTAGTATTCTAAAGCAGCCTGTTATTTTATCAGGAAGATTACATCTAGGAGTATCAAAGCCCAGCATTTAGTGACAGAAGGAATCTGTGTTCTAGCTGTAATTCTAATGGCATAAGAGAAATTATACCTTGATCCTTGGTAATGCTTTCCTCTATTTACAGTTTTCTATTATGAGCTTGATAGATAAAGCTGTTACTAGACATCGTACTACCAACTTTTTGAAGTCCTGTTTGTTTCTCATGTGTCCTGGTGTTGTGGAGTCTTCTTCATCAACATCATGTCAGTTCACATACATTATGTGAAATCTATGGTAGTTCAATTGCCAAGGACCCCAATTTTTCCCTGTTTTCTGTAAATGATCAATGGGAAAATTATATGAACTCTGTTGTGTTACATTTTTAATGACTTGTTGTAGAGAAGCAAAATACACAGCAGATGAAGGGCAGAATTATATTTGAACTCAATCTTGCCTAGTTCTAATATCCTCCCATGATGTGGTGTTTCCGTTACATTAAGGAGCCTTGGAGAAGAAAAAGTGTGTCATTAAGAAACACAAATTTTCCTTCACCTCCATTTTTTAAAATTGAGCTTATTTCCGGTCTATGAAAGTATGAATCTGTATCTTTACATTCTGGTTTTATTAATAGGTTTCTTTATGGCATTAACAATATTTCATTAAAAAACAAAAAAAAAATCTTGCCAAAAAATTTTACTTAAAAAAATTTACTTAAAAAATTTTCAGTATAAGTTATTCCCTCTTTTCCTAGGATACAGTTAAATTTGGATTTGTTGTGCTTCCCAAATCCACCCATCTAAAATAGAAAGAGGATTATATAAGCAATACATATATATTAAAATCTCAGTTTGTGAGGGGTGAACTTATATTCTTACGGAATAAATAATTTGGTTTTGATTTAAAAGTACCCTGAAGACAACATCCCAAACTCACCCAAATCCTGACCTCAGTGGACTTCCATTTCCATGAGAGCACAACTCATAAATCCTTCCTGAGGTGTCTGATGCATAACACAGTGCCTTGCATAAAAAGTATAGTTGTTAATTTAAGACACTAATTTTTTATGACTTTTTGTAGTAGCAATAGGAACGTTATACACTATATGGTAGAGTATCTACCATATCTTACTATTCATCATCCCATTCTTGACTCTCCTTCACAGTACTTATCATCATGGTGGGCAGTATATCAATAAGCATTAGTTTTCTTAATAAAATATAAGCTCCTTGAAAGCCTCACATTCTTCTTATTCACTGCTTAATCTCTAGCAAACATAACATTTTTTGGCACAGAATACTAATTAACATATTTTGACTGGATGTATGAAAGTATACATGAATGAATTCATTACTATTTAACCATAAATATTGTTGTATGAGTATTATGTCATATCAAAAAACAAGTGAAACTAAGTTGAAGACTACCTTTTTGAAAGCAGAACATATGTGATATAGTTGTGTCATGATAGAGATAATTTCGTTACCTCATAGTAACATTTGCCTCTCTTCATTTGGTTTCTGGGGTTGTTTTAATCCTGAAGAAAACCAAAGGTGTGAGAGGGAAGTGATGCAAATAGAAAAAGGAATAATTTTTGAGTTAGATCACATTGCTATGGTTTGATTGGCCTTACTAGTAAATAGCAAATAAAAAGATTGTTCTAGCTCTTTTTCCTGTCTCAACTCTTTAGAGAGCACAGTCATTGATCTTCCAAGCAGAAGGTGATGCAAAAAAAGTTTTGATGCTTGAGATTTGTAAAGGAGGGGGTTGAATACTGTGAAAGTTGGTTTCATAAGTAAACTGGGTGTGAAAAATAGGAAGAGTTCAGGCACAGGAAAATGAAAATATTGCTGTTACAGAATGTCATTCAGTTTGTAGTTCATTTCATCAGAGGACTTGTAATTACCATACAATGAGCCAGAGGCCTGGCACAAGGCATATCTGAGTATGAATATCAGTATCAAATATTAATACTTTCATTATCTAAGGATTTCTTTATCCCAATTTTATGTCGTGCAAACTGAGAAATGAGGTATAAAATAATTCTAGTTGCAGTGGGGTTAATCATTATAGATGGGTTATCTAGTACACAGAAAGTCCACTGCTTGAAGTTATTTCTTCTCTTCCTCTAACTGCAGGCTAAACCCAAATGCTCCTTGATAGTATGGATACTGGATCATGGAGGAAAAATCGTCATATCTTTTTCATCTTAGTGATACTATTTTGTTCTGCAATTAAAGAGCTGACTAAACCTGCAAGCATGACAGGTTGGAATCACACAGGTGTGAAGGAATTCCTTCTGGTGGGTTTAACTGAAAATCCCAATTTGCAGATTCCTCTCTTTTTGCTTTTCACCCTTATTTATTTCATGACCCTGGTGGGTAATTGGGGGATGATTGCCTTGATCAGGGTAAATGCCCAGCTTCATACCCCAATGTACTTCTTTCTCAGCAACCTCTCTTTTTGTGATATCTGCTACTCTACTGTCTTCACCCCTAAGATGCTGGTCAATTTCTTATCAAAACACAAGTCCAGCACATTTTCTGGCTGTGTTCTACAGAGTTTCTTTTTTGTGGTGTATGCAACTACAGAAGCTATCCTCCTGTCTATGATGGCTTATGACCGTTATGTAGCAATAGCTAATCCCTTGCTCTATACAGTCATCATGACCCAAAGAGTTTGTATTCAGATGGTCCTGGCATCTTACTTGGGAGGGCTCATTATTGCACTGACACACACAATAGGGCTGCTCCAACTGGACTTCTGTGGTCCAAACATTGTGAATCATTACTTCTGTGACATCCCCCCTCTTCTCAAGCTCTCTTGCTCTGATGCACATAACAATGAGATGCTGCTTTTAATATTTTCTGGGATTATTGCAGTGTTCACTTTCATCATCATCATGGTCTCTTATTCCTGCATCATCATTGCCATCCAGAGAATTCACTCAGCTGAGGGGAGGTGCAAAGCCTTCTCCACTTGTGCCTCCCACCTGACTGCTGTGACCTTATTCTACGGGTCTGGAACATTTAGTTACATCCAGCCAAGCTCTCAGTATTCCCTGGAACAGGAGAAGGTCTCTGCTGTGTTTTATAATTTTGTCATCCCCTTGCTAAACCCACTGATTTATAGCCTAAGGAATAAGGATGTGAAAGATGCAGCAAAAAGGTCAATATGTGGAAAAGAACTCCAACTTAACTCCATCTTGTCTATGGCTTTCTTAAACATAACATTAACCTGCAAATAGATAAATTCTTTAAAATTGCATCACAGATGTATGATCACAAACAGAGGCTACAGTCAAGGTATCCACTTGAAATATGAGACATGAATGATAGCTCCCTACTGTTGTGATTTTTCCATATTCTTAAATCTTTTCTAGAAGATTAAAGTGTTTCAAAATAAAAAGTTAAGAAAACATATGGAAAGTGCTTAGAAAATGATGCAATATTTTTACTTCTGGATGACGGAGTAGCTTGTCATTAAATTCATTTTTTTCACAGAAATAACAAGAAATACAAGACATGATACAGATTTTAGCTGTAATGAAATGAAGTAGCTCTTACAGAAACTGGCTGGTTTAGAACTCAGGGAGGTTAGACATGGAGAGGTGAGCTGACTTTCATCTCACTGAGTCAGGGCACTCTGGAAAAGGCAGGCCTGTGGTGCGTGGAGATTTCTGCAAGCTCTCAGCAACCAGTAGAGCTTTTGGCAGGTACTTTATGAGTTTTGTCACATATGATTATATTTTCTTTCAGGGCATTAGACATATTCTGGGCCAGAGCAGACCTGGATCAAACACATAAATAGATACAGAGACAGATAATGGATGATAGACAGGTGGCAGAAAATGATGCAATATTTTTACTTCTGGATGACGAAGGGATGGATAGATAGGTGACAGATAGATGTTACATAAATAGGTAAATAGATAAGTGATAGTCAGACAATAGATAATAGATGGACAGACCTAAAAGGAGAACTTCTGAAATCAGGGAGGGACTTTCGGTGGTGGCCTGAACAATACAAATACTAAATAGTTTGATCTACTAAAAGGAGCACCTGCTGAATCTGAACTTGTGCCCTGTGACTGCTCTTAGGAAAAGAGAAAACAGTGGAGTTGTATGTAAGCAGTTACAAAGGCTCAAAGATGGACTGGATTATACATAAGCTTAAACACAGTTATTTTGCCCCACAGGAAATTGGAGGGAAGGGGGTGAGTGGAGAGTGCACACAACTGGTTTCAGCCAGAGAGGCAGTATAAAATCTTGTACTCTTGCTGTGCTTCAAAGACACACAGTCCTGCTAGCAGGGACTCAGCAGCAAACATAATGTAGGTATCCTGAAAACACCTGCCAGACTTTCATCCTATTTAAGTCAGGCACAGAAGGGCTAGAATTTTCCTTTGGAAGCACAAGGAGATTCAGACTCTAAATATTCAGAGTGAGCCAGAAAGACAGTGAAATCATCCAGGCTGCATGGGCTTGGTTGGTGGTGTTCCACTACAGCTAAAGGCCTGGGCGATGCAGGAGGCCAGCCCTTTCAAGGCATTTGCTGTGGTTTGAAGATCTACAAAGCAAGAGGCTAAGTTCACACCTCCAAAGAGTTAAAACTGAACTTTCTACAGTGTTTAAGAGCAGGTGAGAAAGAGGAGGGAGAGAGAGAGAGAGAGAGAGAGAAGCCCACATCTTAACACCTTGGGAAATCTACACACCTGAAACAAGTCAAAAGAAAAATGAACTCTGACTCCTAAATTCAGGCTCAGTTAAATTAATAATTGAGCTAACAAACAGCATCTCTTCCTTGATGCCTTTTTAAAGAGAAAATGAAACACTCCTTCTTGGAAAGTAGTATCATTTCCAGGTTCTAGAAAACTTGTGGTCATATGCAAGAGTCAGAAAGTATAAAAACCTGCAAAAAGAACCACAAAGCATACAAGAGCTATATGGAGAGCTACAAAAAGACTTCAAAAAATACTATGATTAACATATTAAAGAAAATAAAGAAAAACGAGAAGACATTCTAAGATAAAAAATTTCAAGAGAGAATTAAGTAAATTTAAACAGAAGCACTCTATAACCAGCTTCTATGAATTTGCTGTTTCAGAAACCTCTGCTAAGTGGAATCATGCTGTGACTGGCTTCTTTCACTTAGCATAATGTCCTCCCTGTTAACCCATGTTATCACAAATGGCAGGATTTCCTTCCTTTTTAAGGTTGACTAATACCTTACTGTATGAATACACCACCTTTTCTTTAATCATTCACCTGATGATGGGCATTTGGGCTGTTTCCTTATCTTGGTTATTGTTAAGAGTGCTGCAGAAGACATTGAGTGTAAGTAACTCTGGGTGGTTGGGGAGGGATAGGGAGCGCTTGTTCCATGAGTATAAAGTTTCAGTTATGCACGATGGACAATTCTAGAGATCTGCAGTATAATGCACTGTTTATTGTTAAAACACTGTAATGTGTCCTTAAAATGTGTGAAAAGGTTTGATCTCCTAGGAAGTGTTCCTACACCAAGAAAAGAAAACAGAGACATGAGGAAACTTTTAGAGGTGATGACTGTTTATCACCTTGACTTTGGTGATGGTTTTCCAGGTGTGTGTGCATATGTCCCAATGCACCAAATTCTATATATTAAATATGTGTAGCATTTTGGACATCAATTATATCTATTAAAACTGTTCAAAAAAAACCAGAAACAAATGGTGTTATGAAAAAAATCCCACAAAAGCTCAAAATGAGAACTCAAAAGAAGAATTTAGAGGGTATCAGACAAACCCTAAGACAGGATGAAGAATTTCAAACACTAGCCAATATAAATTAATCTAAACTAAAGCACAGAGAAGAAAAACATTAGAAGACAAAGCAGAGTATGAGAGATACATGTGTGATATAGTCAAATGGTGTGAAATACATGTAGTTTAAGTCCCAGAATAAGAAGAGAGAATAGATACAATGAATATTTTAGGACAAGAAGACTAATTTTTTCAAAACTGATAAATCTTCAACAGATATATTCAAGAAGGGCAGAATATCCAAAGTGAACAAATGCAGAAAAACCCACATACAGATGCTTCCTTGCCAAAAAAACAACAGGAAGATATAGGGTCAGTTTTTCAAAGAAATGATAAAATGTGAGGCAAATGAATTAACATTTTTAAAGTATGAAAGGAAAAGAAAGTAAATGTTGAAAATTCTATATCCAGGGGGAAAATCTTTTAAAATGGTTGGGAAAAATAAAGATATTATCAACAAGCAAAAGCGGAGAGAATCCTTCTGACTCTATAATAAGAAATAGCAAAAAAAAAGTTTTAAGCAAAAATAAACTATTCTGATATAAATACAGAATATAACACAGAAAAGCATCCACAAAGGTAAATATGCAAAAATATTAAAAATATTGACTGAACAAGAAGTACAAACTTCAAGTTATAAAGTAAGGCATGGGGTATGAAGTACAACATGAGTAGAGTCAGTAATATAATAACTATGCATGTTGATAGATGAGTACCAGATTTACTGTAGTATATAAATATCAAATCAGTATGTTATAAATGTAACACTAATATAACACTGTATGTCAAATATAATAAAAAATAAACTCAAAAATATTTACTGATTAAACCCACACCAAAATTGATTTTCTAAGGGAATTTTAACTGAGTGATGCAAAATACAGGATGAAAATGACAAAAATGATAGAAAAGAGTAAATAAACTGTTGAAGGTTTTTTCCCAGCATTAGGTGTGGTAAATTACTATTTTTAGAAAGATACCATTCAGCCAGTCTTCAGTTGGTTTTCAGGTTGACTTTTCTATATTTTAGTGTTAATTCCAGTTTAGTTCTGGGAAGAGGTGAGTGTAACTTCCACCTACTCTGCTGCTATCTTGGATCCTCTTTAAAAAATTTGAATAAGAAAAAGACATATTAAAATTTATCTTGAGAGCACTACAAGTTTTAATGAAAATACCTAGATAAAAGATTAAGAAGGTCAAATTTAACAGTGACATCTTCATTAATTTAATAGCATACTACAAGGAAAGAATAAAGATCAGAAAGAAAAACATAAATCAAACAGAGAGATGCTCCATGAAAAATCAGCTCTGCCAATTATTACATACAAAAACAAAGGTTAGCAAACTCAATCAAGGTTTATTAACCTTGACATTATTGCCATTTTAGACTCAGAGCATTTTTGTTGTGTGGGCACCCTGTTCCTTGTGGGTTAACACAAGATGTCAGCAACATCCCTCATCCCCTTTGAGGACAATCAAAAATGTCCCTAGACTTTGTCAAATATGCCCTGCAGCAGGGTGGGGTCAAAATGGCCTAAACTGAGAGCCAATGTGTACTCTTTATATGAGATACAAGGACACAGACACATTGAAAGGGAGAAGAAAGAAAAGGTTACTTAGGGAAAGCTGGTGTCTCTGGGTTCACATTTGAAAATCAAACATGAAAGGGATTATATTTTGCTTGCTGGTTTGTTTTGTTGATTAGTATTAAAATAGAGACCGAACTGACAGTAACCAAAGGGAAGGGGGGAGGGGGCTAATGGGGGAACAAAAAAAAGGGTCATCATGGAACATGTACAAAGGACCCATGGACAAAACCAAAGGGGATAGGACTGAGGATGGGGGAAAATGGGAAAACTGTGCTTGAACAACAATAAAAAAATAAGAGATACACTATGTGCAAATTAAAAAATAAAAAATCTCTAGGCAGTATTTGAAAAAAAAAAGAAAAAATCATGAAGTGAAAATTATTATTATTTTTAAAAAAGGATAATTCTTAGTGTTAAAAATAATTCTAAATTTATATTTACCTATTAGTTTGCTTTAAAATACTTTTAGAAAGTGATGAAACTGAGATAATAAATTTGAAAGATCTAGCTGGAGGTTTTAAAACAGCTCTCTGAGTAATTGAAAGATCAAGCCAATAAAAATAAAATCACAGCATGAACAATTGAGTTGACCTGGTTGAAATACATGGACCACCATGCCACACTACAGAATACTCATTCTCTAAATGCATATGAAACACTAAAACTTGACCACTTTAGTGTTGTAAATATTTTTTTCTGATCACACTATATCTATTTATTTTGATCACAGTAAATTTAAATTAAAAAAGCCAAGTAATCAATCTTTGTAAGTTTGCAGATAAATCTACATATTCACAAATAAACTATGTTTCAAAAAATCAATATGGACAGTTTTTGAAATAAATCAAATTGAATTAAGTAAGAAGAAAAATAAAAATAGAACATATAAATTAGAAACTACACAACAGAAAATCAATGAAGTCATTCTTTTAAAAGAATAATAAGTGATGAAAGTGTAGCAAAACTTATCAGAAAAAAAATGAGTAAAAAACAAATTACTAATACCGTAAATGAAAATACCATTAGAGTTTCTATCACTATTAAAAAGTTTATAGGATGAGAACTTAGCTGACATAAAAAGTTCCTTTATATGGAAATTGGACAGAGCAACAAGACTTACCAAAACAAATACACACAAGAATATCCAAATATTTCTAAACATGCAGAGAGGCTGAATGTTTTAGGATATGCTTTATAATGATAAAACATATCCTAAAAGAAAACACTAGGTTTCTATGTTTCTCTGGTGATGTCTTCCTGCTATATAGACAATAAGAAATATCATTTGAAGATTCTTTCAGAGAGGAAGAAAAGGAAAAGAAAAACTGATTTTATGGAATTGCTGAAACACTGATCTCAAAACGTGAAAAGGACATTACAAATAGAGATAATTACAGGTTAGTGTATCTTATGCCAGAAAAGCCAAAATTCTATAGAAAATATTTGTAAGCATAAAGAAGGGCTTATTCTAGGAATAGATGGTAGTTTAAACTGACCTAACAAGGGAAAAAGAATATAATTATCATAAGAGATGCAGAAAATATCTATGTCAGGATGGGCAGGGTAGGACAAGTGGGAATCTAGTTACAATTAGCATTTTGGACTACAAATATGGCCACCATTTGGACTACAAGTAATATGGCAACTGAACTCTGACCCAGAAGAGGTGACTGACATCAGACCAGGAGCCACCAATGCTAAGTTGCTTCTTTGTTCACCAGGACCCAATCCTTGGCTCCCTCGCGAAGTCCAGCCATATAAAACTCCCAGCCTTTCCCTTCTCTCATGCGGTCTTTTCTTAGCCCCTTCTCCTGGCGGGGAAAACGTCGCCCGGGAGCACAAACTTCCACAATAAACCTCATCTGCCTGTTTCCATGGCTAATTGGCTGCTTATTTCCTCGGTGGGGTCTAAGAAAACCTTACAATCTACACATTTTAATATCTAATAGTGATAAAAACTCAGCAAAGTACTTATAGAATATAAATACAATATAGCTCATGTTATAATGTTAAAAAGATATCCAGCATTACCACGCCCATGCTTGATTTGGGAGCAGATGGGGAATATTCACAGTAACTACCTCTATTTGAAATTATACAGCAGATCTTAGGCAGCACATACAGTCTAGAAAACAGTGTTGGCCTAAATAGTGAGCATTTTTGTTTCTGTACATTTGTCAACAGCCACATTCATCTCTAAGTAGAAGTCCTGGGACATGAGCCAGGCACATATTCAGCTTAATGCCAGAGAGTTCTCCAAAGTGTCTGCACCATTTTCATCCACTTCTAGAAATGTATGAGTGAATTATTTTGTTCATTTGGTTCCACATATAAGTGAGATCATGATAGACTCAAGAGTTGGAAGATTTTAGTTTAAGTAAATAGTTGATAAGTCTAGTAGGTAATGCCTGTGTTAAAGCTTTTGTTTCAGAAACTACAGATAAGGCCCATCCTGGTTCCTGGGAGGGACAGCCAACCTCCTGGGGCACTGCTAAAGACCATTGCCTGGGGACAAGTGGAGGCATCCAGGCCATTGTGTTCCAGGGAGGGACAGACAACCAGCTGCCCCTGGGAACAGCTAACTGCCCAGAAGAGAATGCTGCAGTTTCTTTCACCTAATTCTTCCTGAATTTCAAAACCCCTCACCGCACTTTGTTTATTCTCTGTTATAAAATATGTTGGCCTGGAAAGAAATTGTAAGACAATTTGTTTTAGGGTGCGAACCTGCTGTCTTCTCAGAATTCCTGCCCTCTGAATAAAGTGCCCATAAAGATTCAATTCCTGTCTCAGCTTATTGGGTTTAAGAGGCAGAAAGAATGCAGGTGTCTTTTCCATTTTCAATCAGATGGTATTTGTCTTTCTCAAACTGACTTATTTTGCTTAGCATAATGCTCTCTAGGTCCATCCAGACTGTGGCAAAAAGCAAGATCTCCTTTCTTTTTTGTACCTGAGTAGCAGTATTCCATTGTGTAAATGTACCATGGCTTTTCCCCCCACTCATCTACTGATGGGCACTCGGGCTGTTTCTGGATCTTGGACATTGTAAATGACCCTGCAATGTGAGGGACGCATATTAACAAATATATGCCAATTCTTTTTAAATAATACTACTAAATTTTTTATGTGTAAAATTCAATTACAGAACTATATTCTAAACATAATACTTTTATTCAGTATCAGTTTTAACATCACTTTTGTTAGTAATAAAGCCATTAGGTCTTGATTTTAGGACACATTTAGGTATCTAATGATTGCTATGAAAACTTCTTTAAAAACATGCCTTTAAACATGATATTGCATGTACTTCAAAGAAATGATAGACCTATTGAAGATAAAGGACCTGACATGTACTTTTTGAATGTAATTCTTTGCTTTCAACTGAGTTTCTACATGCATTGCTTTTATGTAATTTTTTTACTTAATTTATAATTTTCTGGGAGAAAAAATATTGGTCTGAATTTTTAAACTCTTTATATTAATTATATATATTTCTTATATAATTCTTTATATAGAGAGTGGGAAAATTATGTTTTAAAAGAAACATAATGTACCAGATACTTGAAATGCTGTAGGCCTTTTGCAATAATATCACAATTTGGCCTAAGATATGCTTAGAATATAAACTAGTTCTTACTTCTATCACCTGCCCCAGTAGCTTATAATTTAGGGTTTTAGGAAATTTGTATTTAAGGGAAAATTATTTCATTTTTTAGAAGAAAAAATAAAGAATGTAAGAGAACAGTATGAAATATTGCTACCCGAATTCCTCATCATTAATTTTAGGGTAAAGGCAAAAATCCCCAAATGTTCTGTCAGCAAACACAGGCTAGAATGAAGAAGTAAACATTCAAGAGATAGACATCCAGGCTCAGTCAAGTCAGTCTTCTGGAAAAAATAGATTTAATGTTCTTTTCTGCAATTCTCAAAACCCAGGGAAGAAAAGGAATAGCATTGCTTTCATCAGGTCTTACTGTCCTACCTGAAATGCTATGTATGTTTGGGTTTTGATTTTGCCTCTGTGTGTGTGTGTGTGTGTGTGTGTGTGTGTGTGTGTGTGTGTGTTTCTATGTGGCCCACATCATGTGTTCTGAAAAGCACAAAGCAGCAATCATTAGTAATTCTCATTGCATTTTTTCAGAGACTTTATAGTCTGTTTTTTACTTATCCTTGCTCCATATTTTCTTCCACATATCAGGACATTCAAGAAATTAAATTTCTTAAGGGAACCATTAAATTCTTGAGATTTTCTTAAATCCCTCAAGAAGCACACAGGAACTACACACATTCAAAATATCCTTTTAATTAGAAGATGAACTCCAGGGACCCTACTCCCCTTAGACTATGGTAAACATAGAATTGAGTTTGTTATCCGTATCTGTCTTCTGAGATGATTGTGTTCGGATCATCTCGTGCTTGCTTTCTCACCCTGGAGGTTACTCCTTTGGTTCTCATATATTAAAGATGAAGCTGGAATTTCAATTCTGTTACCTACAATGTCTATCATTCACTTAATGTTTGAATGACTATAAACATCAGATACATTGCACTGTTGTTTTATGTTTTGTTTTTGTCTTTGTTTGGGAGGTAACACCTAGAAATAAACCATGGGAATGAGAGATTATGAAGTTCTTACATGAGCTAAGGTGTTGGATACCTTTTCTTCCTTTGGTAAGTTCTATTCCCTTACTGGAATATCCCATGCACATACATCTTGCATATCAGCTAAAAATATTTTAAAAAATAGCCATAAAGATGGGAAAGAAAGATAATGCCCAGATTTTAATCTGATCAACACTTCAAATGATGAGGAGTGGGAGGAATTTGTAATTTGGCCACTTATTCCTACTCCTCATCCTAAGTTATCTCATTTTCTACATGAACATCAAAACTGGCATGCAACTTCTAATGGGACAATGGAAAAGCAATGTTTTCATTCAGTTTTAAATATCCTTTCCTAAAGGATTCATTGCAATCCATCATAACTACATATTTGCTTGGGGATTACTCACCCATAAGCAACTAAGTCTAACATAGGCATCTGCTCATTGATTATTCTTGTGGCAATCTGGCACTGGGTTCTTTTATGAGTTCTACTTACTCTCCTCAAAAGTAGTGTCTATGTCTCATAAGTGAAAGAATGAAGCCACCAAAATCATTATCCTTTATTTTATGCAGGTAAATCTACCCTACTGTAAACTATTTAAAGTATTTGTTTTTATTTTTATATAAATGAGAAAATATAGTTAAGTTATTCAGATAAAATGAAATAAAAACCAAATTTGCATTGACTTAGTAGGAAAGACATTGCATATTCTAAGAAATGGATTTCAACATAAAAATACTATGAGGAAGTACCTATACATTTTAAAGGTTTGTTTTATTTTATGGGTTTGCTCTGCTTTTTCTCAGAAAAAGTTTAGACTCTGTTCCCTGAGTTTCCAGTGTGATAATTTCTGTTGGACATGAAAGACCAATTGTAAGCTCTTGTTATTCTCTCTGCTTCATATCCCAGCTCAGAGTGCCCTCTCCCCTTTCCCAGTGGGCAGGCTCCATCAAAGCCATTGCCCCTGGCTGTTTCCTAAGGATGGCTCAGAGATGGTGGAAGTCAGGACCCTGCCTTTCATTATATCAAGTTTTAAAAATGTGGAGCATTGCCCTGGCTGGCGTAGCTCAGTGGATTGAGCTCGGGCTGTGAACCTAAGTGTCACAGGTTCGATTCCCAGCCAGGGTACATGCTTGGATTGGCCATAACCCCCAGCAACCACACATGGATGTTTCTCTGTTTCTCTCTCTCTCTCTCTCTCTCTAAAGTGAATAAATAAAAAAAACTCTTAAAAAATGTGGAGTATCAACAAAACAGAAATGTATATGCCAAATATCTTGCTTTAAATGCCACAGTACAGTTTATTCTTCCATCTTGGTATATTTGACATCAAGTACTTTTAAATCCAAAATGGAAAGTTCAAAAGAGTTTCATGGGAACAGATTAAAATTTCAGTTTTGAATAGTGTGCTTTCTAAACTGGATTTCTTTACATAGTTTAGAATAAAATGTATTCATTTCCTGCCCCCTTCTCATTAAAACTAGCATTTTAAATGCACCCTGAAGTTAGAATGTTAATGTTTGCCTTTTTCTTCATGGAATTTCCTTATAGAACAGGCAAATCAGCACTGCCTGAAAAGACTAGGGACTTTCCAGTTAAAATTTTCCAACTTTATAGATGAAACAAGCAGAGCAGAGAAGTCAAGAACTCAAGCCACACAAGCTAGTTAGGGACTATAAGTAGTCTCGATGGCACAGAATGATTATTCTCCATTTATTCCCGTCTTCTTGTCATTAACAGGTTCTAAGAAAAAACCACATGGCTGATGTTAATTTGACAATGGTTACTGAATTTATTCTTTTGGGGCTGACAGATCGTGCTGAACTGAAAGTGTTCCTCTTTGTGTTGTTTCTGCTCATCTATACGGTTTCTTTGGTGGGGAATCTAGGAATGCTCGTTCTAATCCACATAACGCCCAAACTTCAAACACCTATGTACCATTTCCTAAGCTGCCTGTCATTTGTTGATGCCTGCTGTTCCTCAGTCTTTGCACCCAAATTGCTGCTGAACTTCTTTGTTGAATGGGATACAATTTCTTTTTCTGAATGCATTGTGCAGTATTTTTTAGGGGGGTCACTCGTTCCCACTGAAGGTTTCTTGCTGGCAGCAATGGCATATGACCGCTACATGGCCATTGTGAACCCTTTACTTTATACAATGGCGATGACGAAAAGAGTTTGTGTTGGCCTGGTCATTGGATCATGTGTAGGAGGTTTAATCAACTCACTGACACACACAATCGGCTTGGTGAAATTGTGTTTCTGTGGGCCCAATGTCATCCATCACTTCTTCTGTGACCTTCCCCCACTGTTCAAGCTCTCATGTTCTGATACATCCATGAATGAATTGTTGGCATTTATCTTCGCTGGCGTTATTGCCACGATCACTTTCTTGACTGTGATGGTCTCCTACATCTTCATCGTCGCTGCTATCCTGAGGATCCGCTCGGCAGCAGGGAGACACAGAACCTTCTCTACGTGTGCGTCACACCTCACAGCTGTGACTTTGTTCTACGGCTCTATAAGTTTCAGTTACATTCAGCCAAGCTCCCAATATTCCTTAGAACAGGAAAAGGTGGTATCTGTTTTATATACCCTTGTCATTCCTATGTTAAACCCTTTGATTTACAGCCTGAGAAACAAGGAGGTGAAGGATGCAGTGAAAAGGGCTATAGGGATGAAATGTTTTCCTTGTGAACTTTATACTATATGTGCCCTAAAGTAATACACAAACAAGTGCTTTTGATAATGATATCTCTATGAATTTATTAAAACTTGGATCCCCAAAGGCATCTTAGAGTTTATTTAATTGGAACCCTCTGTTTTACATAGAAGAAAAAGACTGCGAAGAATTACATTTTATAGTACATATACCTGGTCATTGTGTAAACTAAACTAAAAACTATATGAAGATCTCAGTTAGTTATGTCTGGACAATTGTTGACATTTTAATTCCTGCATATGGGTAGAAATGAACATATATATATAAAAATATCTAGACAGAAAACACAAAAATAGAGAGATACAAACAAAATGTATAAATAATAAAATATATTTTAGCTTGGTCTCTTTGTTGCACAGAAAACAAATAGAATACTTTTCAAGCAAAAAATACCACATTGAGTTGTTCACCAAAACTGACAGATGCATGATCTTCAAATTAGCCCATACTCTTTCAGTCAGATATTGTTCAAAAGAAATCTAAACACTGATGACACTCCAGAAAAAGAACTTGGTACTAGATTACCTCCACACTCACAGTAGTTAGTCTAAATCAGCGGTCCCCAATACTCCCGTCCCTGTCCCTGGATTCTGCTGGCATTACTGCCTGAATTTTGCCTCCTGTCTCCCTCCCACTCCAACCTCAGTCTGTGGAAAAATTGTGTTCAATGAAACTTGTCTCTGGTGCCAAAAAAGTTGAAGACTGTAGGTCTAAACCATTTCCCTATTCCTGGACCCAGTTTACATTACCACACATGCAACTGAACAGGATGGAATGTCATTGTTTTACCATTTCATGTGAAAGGGCCCCTAATTCTCAGGTAAAACTTACCCTGAACAATTTTAGAAAGGATGCCTCCATGATCATTAGGGAATCAATGATAATCAGATGAATTTCCTCCTTTTCTTTAAGGATTTTCCAATATCTTAAAGAATACTTTAAGGATATTCTTTAGACATTAAAAAGAAAATTTCCTGAAGAGCTATTCTAGAGAGGAGAAATATGTAAAACCAATTGTTTTCCCTATGATTCAAACTGTACATGCAGGTAGAAAAGGTACAGTCAGCCCATAATTACTGATCGTTCCATGGGGATCTTTTTTCCCTAACTTGTTGTAAAATTTCCTATCTGGAAAATAAATATGGTATACTAGAGGACATCTTCATCTACAAATAAAATTAAGTTTAATTTTGGGGGTTTGCTTTAAATACTGAAATAAGTACAGGTCAATAAGCTAAGCAACACAGTGTGACAGCTCAATGCTCTATAAATATTAACTCATGTATTTACATAGCAGCTAGATTGAAATTCTTTTCTCTCAGTGACATCCAAAATCAAAAATATGAATGGCTCCCATATCTGTGAAGGGAGCCAACAGAAACACAATTATATTAGAAAATTACGCAAAGTAATTCATATAAAACTTTGCCTCTTAGAATGAAAAAACAACATCACCACCACCAATGCTGAGAGCATCATATAATATTCATATAGCTCTTCATGATTTTCTAAGATCATTTAATGCATTATTTGAAAATTGGGCCCATAAAGCTATATGTATGTGGCTTTTATGTATGGTACATTTGTGCAAATACATGTGTATGAAAATTTTTATTTTAAGAATAAAATACAAATATAATAATAATGATAATTAGTAAACATGGCTTTATCTAGTTAGTCACACTTTTCAAAAGTATTCAATATCTTATATTTTGAGTATGAAACACAAGGAATAATATACAATCAAGTTGATTAAAACTCAGAAAAATAAATCATAGTGTAATTTTAATAAATTTCCTCACAATATACACTGTGTAAAAGAAGGGTCTGGCCCACAGGGTGCAGATACAATAACAGTTTATTAAGTGTGCATGTCTGAGAGAGGGAATTATTTCATGGAAAAAGTGTACAGATTTTTTTCAAATACTGATGTTAAACTTGTACTAAACTTGTATTATACTATTATACAGAAACTGGATGCTAAAATGAGAAATAAATTCTTTCTTCTAGGGAGAGAAGTTGTAGGGGAAGTTGCAGGCTGGAAATTGTAAAAGTAATACATCCTACATTCATATTCTGAAAGCAAATGAAGCTCCATCAAGAAGATTCAAAATGTCCTTAAATGATAAGTATAGTTAGTCCATAGGAAATAAACAGAGACTTTTTCTATAAAATATCTGATGCAATGCCATCAATTGCCATGTGCACAGATAAGAGTTGAGAATGATACTTGTAGCTCCAATTCCCTCACTTCTTACATAAAATTGGTTACTGTTCAACCTCAACACTGGAGAAATCAGGACCTAGTAGAGGTCTGTCTCACAACATTTTTTTTTTGAACCCTCAGAAAATCTGCATCAAATATGTGTCCATTGTCTATTTCATGTGTGCAGCCTTGGGGCTTGTGATTTGGAAACTGGCCTGGCTCATCAGGAAAATGAGGTGCTGGTAGCATGTGGGTTGGTTGTGGCTCCATCTGCACGGTGGGGAGGTTTGACACTTACCTAGAAGAAACCTGAAAGCTAATGCAATGAATTGACTTTCCTAAGATTTGAGATTTGGTCTTGTTCTGTGAGCACACAATGATTATATAAACAGTAGCTTCAATGACAGTTTTCAGTTGTGCTCAGTCAAATTGGCCTCTGGACAAATTCAAACTCCCAGAATCATGGGCCTCTAAGGATCACACTGCTATCCCATCTAATCCATAATCTAATATAAAATAGTCCCTACAGTACTCTCATGGTTGTCTACATTCCCTTACAAAATCAGCATTTATTAAATTTTACCAATTATATGATCACTTTTTAAAATTTAAGCAAGACAGAAGTCACTCCTTAGAGTTTATGTCAATTGGTCTTACATGTCTTATGAAGTCTTAGGATTCCTATATTCTCATTCTTCATTCTTAGGCTCCTGACATGTTAAGGTTTTGCTAAAATATGATCCTGATTCCAACTTTTGTCATTCTGGATATTTCCTAACATTTCCACTATTCTTTATGCAGTATGGCTTCAAATCCTATTATGTCCACTCCTTACTGTTCAATATCGAAAGGCTGCATGGAATAAATGGTGAAAGACCACAGATTTTTGAATCACAGAAGTATTGTATCAAAATTATTGTTCTAGCACTTCTTAAAGTGCAAACTTACAGAATGTCTTTAATTATTCTGAGCCACACATAATATCAATCCTATGAATTGGAATATTTAATTAAATAAAAGCACATAATGATTGGACACAACAATTGTGAAATGCCTGGAAAATACTAGGCATTCAGGCATTTAATAAATAGGAACAATTCCAGCTAGGATCCTTCTTTACATTTGATTGCTAAAGAAAAAGGAATACTCTTGTTAATAAAACTAATTTTAATATTCCCTGAATGTTAGTCTGTTTTTGTGATTTCTTCATTTTAAAATGATTGGAAATTTTTACCACCTTTTATATCTGTGCATGTTGGTTTGGATGCACCTGACCTAGCTCAGTGACCTATGTGTTGTGATTTGCTTCTACCCCCTTTTAAAATGTAGCCTATTATTTCATCCTGTATTTACTCCCTTTTGTATTTTTATTCTTTTCTCCAAGTAACAAATGTAGTATTTCTTTTTTTAATATGTATTTTTTAAAGATTTTCTATTTATTTATTTTTAGGAGGGGAAGCAAGGGAGAAAGAAAGAGAGAGAAATATCCGTGTGTGGTTGCCTCTCACATGCACCCATTAGGGACATGGCCTGCAACCCAGGCATGTGCCATGACTGGGAATCAAACCTGCGATGCTTTGGTTCACAGCCCAAGCTCAATCCACTGAGCTATGCCAGCCAGGGCTACCAATGTAGTGTTTCTAAAAATTACTTTTATGTTCAGCCAATATAATGACAAAAATGTTGAAACTGATATTTATCTCTGTGTCATAATTGGCCAAATTACCCCTAATATTAAAAGGCAATCTAATTTATGAAAACACACACACAAATTCTATTCAGTAATTGCTTCCACCTCTTTGGGGTTGTCTCACATTGAAATATTACATATTTCCCATAATTATTACCAATAATAGTGTATTTAGGAGCACATGGTCATCACTAAATAAAATGAAATAGCACTCTTTAAAATTAAAATTTATGTATGATCGATAATATACATATATAATTCTAAATACTGGAAGAGTTAATTTTCAATAGGTCAGCTTTTCCTTGTAGAGCCTCATACAGGACAAGAACATCAACAGTTTTCTCTAAAACACAGAAAAGGCCAAATATGTGAATTGCCACAATTTGGAAAGGTAGCACAGGGCCTTACTTTCCTCAGGCTTCGCTTGAGCTGTTTTAGTGAAGTTGAGTGTTCAGAGAATCTTTGGGGATTTTGTCCTCCAAAGACCCTAAGTCAAATATGAGCATAAGTCAGAAGAGTAATAGAAAAGACTAGATTTCCTCTCTCTCCAGGTAGGTGTTGTATTTAGTGTTGTAACAAAGAAGTTACAAATGCGTTTCCTGAAAGCTTTTTAAAAACAACAGTTCTCAATACATGCTGTGAGTGGAATGTGAAGTAAACTAATCTGCCTCAAATACATTCCAATTATTGAGATGATTAGTGGGTTTGTTCCATATTTCCTCAGTTCTCTATTTTTAAAGCTTCGTACATCTATCTATGTACACATAATTATACCAACCACAAGACCTGAATTTACTTAAAGGAATTCTTTAACATCTAAGATTGGCTATTACAAACCATTGAATCTTCGTAAACCTGAAGAAAGATTAAGGATTTTTTGGCTCTATTATCAGAGCTAATTATTGGACTCAAAAATTTATTGTATATAACAGACTTTACAGCAAAAGAATACACCATGTGGAATGCAGTCCAGGTGAAAATTATTATTTATTAAATTATGACTAAAGGAACAATTATAGAAACAGTGAAATAAAAAAGTCACCATCAAAGTAAAAAAATGTTTTGTACCCACCAGTAAATGAGGGAATCAAAAAACTGCGGTACATTCACATAATGGAGTACCACGTAGCAGAAAGAAAGAAGGAGCTCCTAGCCTTCACTGTAACATGAATGGAACTGGAGAGCTTTGTGCTAAGTGAAGTAAACCAGGTGGTGAAAGACAAATACCATATGATCTCATCTCTAAGTGGAACCTAATCAACAAAACAAACAAATGAGCAAAATAGCACCAGATGCATTGAAATAAAGAACAAACTGACAGTAACCAAAGGGGAAGAAGGAGAGGGAAAATGGGAAAAATAGAGGAAGGGTCATCGATGAACATGTATGAAGGACACACAGACAAAGCCAAAGATGGGTTGAATTGCGGGTGGGAGGTGGTGATGAGTTGGGCGGGGATGGAGTGGTGAAAGGAAAATGGAGAAAACTATACTTGAACAATAATAAAAAAAATAACAGTAAAGTACATCAAAGCAAAATTAACTAAATAAACTAAACCAAAAAATGCAAAGAACTAAAAACTATTTTACTCAAAAGTCATTTGTCTAATGGGTGAACAGATAGTCCAGTCTCTATTTTATTTCATTGTTTTACTTTGAATACAGAGCAGTTACTTAGAGATGATCTATGGTGTGACAGACAGTTCTTACATATTTTCCTATATATTTTTCACAACTACCTCTTCAGGGAGGTTGATCGATGAAACTAAAGTTAGGAAACTAAGCCTTAGACTCTGAATCAAAGCTTAATGTGAAAAGTGACTAGTCATTCTTTTTAACCTCTGTATTTTCAGTAAAAAGGATGACACCATAACTATTTTGTAGTAGGACTTGCAGTGTTTGAATTGAATTGTTATTAAATAAACATCAGCATGAAAGGTAGAAATCTGAGCTCATGTCTTTCTCACTGTCCCTTCCGTAACATGGAACTATTGTTCCCTCGGCATGGATGGTAGAATGCCATTTTCATAGGTGTTCAGTTAAAATAGATTCAACCATCAAGTTAATATGAAACATGTTCTATATTATTTCTTTCTCTCCTTGGAAACTTTCAAAGAATATTAGCATGTTATATTTTCCTGTTAGTCCCACAGTAAAGAAAGCTTTCCTTAAGCATTATTTAACCAAGTATTCCCCAAATTCATTACCCATCAACACCTTACATTTCATGTATGTTGGGTAATGTATAAAGCCTGACTAAAATTAACTTAATTATGTGTCTTTTTGTGGATAAAAAGCTAGGTTTATATGTGATTTCATACAATGCATTTTCCTGAAAATTAGGTATGAGATTTTTTAATGGAAAGAATTAAAATATATTGAAAAGTTTCCCGATTCAATCTTAATTTAAAAAAGATCTCACATGGACCAATATAAGATATTGGATAAAAAATTCTATCAGCTATCAAATGATGAAGTGATAAATATCTGTTGGAGTAGCAAAGAAAGACTTCCTGGAGCAATCAAGTTTTAACAAATAAGTCATATTTAAATGAGAGAAAATATTTGATTATTTTTTCTCTCTTCTCTGGACACCCTTAAATTGCACTTTTTTATTTTTATACATAATAATATATTATGTTTTATTAAATGTTATATATATGTGTGTGGGTGTACACATAACAGACACACATATTTACATATGTATCTATTGTTTGTATTTTTAATGCATTTGTCATGTGTGTTTGTTATCAAACTTGAAAAGATGTCACAGAGAAAATTTTTCTAGATGTCTCAGAAATTTACATATTAAATATTGAGTATGTATGCTTGATGTTAATGAGTGCTGTTCCTTAAAATATGAGGCCCTTGCCTTGTGTTCTGGGATCTGGACTATACTGTTATCCAGGCTCCAGCTCTTGAACTCTGTCAAACTTTCCTATTAGGACTCTCCAAGTGTATTTTAATTTCTTCAGGGACTCCTACATGGTGCAAAGGGCCAACTTCTATCTCCTGGTGCAACCTTGAGCCAAGTAAACTTTTGAATCAGGCCAAGTTTTCATACTTGTGATAAATGGATATACTGTGCATTATTATTGTTGACTTAAAAGTATGCTGTTTTCTACAGAAACTAGCGAATTGAATTCACATATTTAAGCTGTATCTTTGGTTATATTTCTTTTTTCTCTTATCTCTTGCAGACCCTTTGCAGAGGAGTAACATAAATGGCTGCCAGAAACTCCAGCATGATCACAGAATTCATTATCCTGGATTGACTCACAGCCCAGAAGTGAATGCTGTCCTTTTTCTGCTGTTCCTCATGATCTATCTCATTACTGTGGTGGGCAACGTCTGGGTTATGGCACTCATTATGGCTACTGCCCAGCTCCATTCTCCAAAATACTTTCTTCTTTGGCACTAGGCTTTCTTAGATTTCTGCTATTCTTCTGTCTTTATTCCTAAAACATTAGTGAACTACATAACAGGGCAGATGTTTATCTTCTATCTCGGCTGCCTCCTTCAGTATTCCTTCATCAGCATGCTCCTGACCACTGAATGCTTCCTTCTGGCTGCAATGGCATATGACTGGTATGTTGCCATTTGCCACCCCCTTCACTACAGAGGTCTCATGACCCCCACATTATGCATCTATCTGGTGACTGCTTTGTACCTACTAGGTTGTGCTAACTCACTCACTCACTCACTCACCTGAGTAGCTTACTCACTCTGTCTTTCTGTGAGTCCAATGTCATTAACCATTATTTTCGTGATATTCCATTGCTATTTCAACTTTCTTGTTCTGACACCCAGGACAGTGAGGTTTTGTTTTCTGTCCTCTCTGGAACAACATCAGTGACTACCTTTCTGACAGTGGATAGTTCCTATCTGGGAATCCTCCAGACTGTCCTGAAGGCACACTCAGCAAGGAATATATATAAAGCTTTCTCCACATGTGCCTCCCATTTAATGGTAGTGACTCTCCTCTATGGGACAGTAATATTTACTTACCTGGGAACCAGCTCTCGCTACCAACAGGATAGAGCCAAAATCCTGTCCGTCTTTTACACCCTTTTGCTGCCAATACTAAATCTTCTGATATACAGTGTGAGAAACACAGAAGGCAAACAAGCAATGACAAGAATGATTATGAGAAATAATTTGCTCAGTATCCATAAATTTCCAAGCCGAAACATTTATAAAATATTTACTGATGCTACAGGCAGGTATATTGTTAACTACTTGTGGGGCTTGGAGAAAGGAAGGATAGCATTTTCAAGGGTTTTAGAACATGGTCATTAGACCAAAAATCAGGAAAACAGAGCATATTAAATTAAATATATGGGTGAAATAAAAGGAAATGGGTATCCTAAAATATAAAATTACAAATGAAGGTATTATTTAGGGATGTTATGGTAAAACCAGGAGGAATCCAGATGTCTTCAGATACTTCTTACTCCAGCAGTATATTGTTAAGGTGAACTTTCTCAATAGTTTTAGGCTGTAATATAAAAGAACAACAAAAAGGAACTTCTCAAGTCTAGTAAGTCCTCATTTATATACAAAGATACTTTCTCCAGCAGTCACTAAAGGACCATATACACAAGCAAGTATTTACCTGAAATTTGCTTCATTTGTTTCTGTACTTTGTGGTGATGTTGTTTCTGAGAAGGCTTTTTGCTTTTGGGAATTAAACCAGTCATTTAATGGAATTTAATGGTATGTGAGTGAATGTGGTCTCTTTGTTTAGATCTCTAATCTGCCTAAAGGTATGTGTTTGATTTTGCTGCTATTAAAAACCACTGTGAGAAGTGCAAGGCTGTTAATAATACATGTGAATGATGTGTTAATATACAGCTATATCTATATATCAATGTCTATCTATATATATCTACCTGCACACAGTTTGTATAAGATTAAGGCATTAAGGTTTTGGATTCAACTTTAATTCATAGTGGCCAAACAATGTAATATATGTAGGTATGAATACTACGTATTTAAATATTCAAAATTTTTGCAGGATTAAGCAACACAATGATAAAAACATATTAGGTAGAGAAATATGGAATTGAAAATGTCAGCACACATGTTATATTTGACTCTTATTATTGAAGAAAAGTCACAAAAAGAAGAGAAAGATTAGATTTGTTTTATAGAGGTTGAGGGAATACAGTTATAAGAATTTTAAAAGTTTTACACTAAATGTACTTGAAAATCAAAGAAACATATCTTTATAGTATCTTGATTACTTAGAAGCTATATGAAAGCATATTTTGACTCAATGTAATGAGATTTTATAATACATAACATACCAAGATCAACTGAAATGTGAAAAAAATTATTTGGAAGATTCAAACCAAAGATGGCTGAGAATTTGGTGAGATTTTGTAGGGAGCAGTTTCAGTATGAGAGGAATGGTTATGTGGTTAGCCTCTAAGTATTTTGTTTTGTTTTGTTTTGTTTTTTCCTTAAAATTAGGCATTCTGCTAATGACTCTTAGACTATAACTTATGAATTTTAAAGAGCTAGAAGGCCTGTTTTTGGCACCCTGTTCTCTTTTCAGAATCATAGAAACTCATAACTGAATGGAACCTTATAACCTGTTCAGGTAACCAAGTACTGAAAGGAAGAAAGAAAACAAAAAGTTATATTTATATGTAGAAATGGGCCTTATCACTCATTGGGTAATTAGTGGCATTCTGAATTTCAGCTCAGTTCTCTTTTGATGCATATGGTGTTAAAAAGCAATTTTTTCCACTGTAAGGTATCTAAGGAAGTCTGAGTGAGAAACACATTTATACTTTTATCAGACATCTGACCATTTTATATCTCACCCAAGGAAACTAGTATTTTTATGTTTCACTCTAATTTTTCCAATCCAGCATTTTAATCTAATCTCACTGCTATTCCTGTATTCAATTTCTATTTTCATATATTTTTTCTCTGGATAAAAGTATTTTGATACATTTGGGCAAACAAGACAACACAATGATACAAATAACCTTAAAATAAGTTTCCAAGTAAGAAAAATAACCTTAAAACAAGTTTCCTCTTGTTTGTATCATTGCTACTGTCTCAGTTCAGGTCTACACTTTCTCTAACCCTAACTCATGATAAGTCTTCTGACTCCTGCCATTGCCTAGTTCTCCTTTAATATCTCCATTTTTACTATCATGATTCTTTCCTTAGTGATACACATTTTCTCTCCTTTTAATAAGAAATCCAAATTCTTTGGGCTGCTCATACAAATCATTTGATTTTACATCCACTCCTATGGCCTTTTCAGTCTCCAAGCACATACTTTAGATTCTGTGTAGTAAGTGGCTTACTGTTTTCAAGTTAGCAGGTGTAAATTTTTTACTCCCTACCCTTGCATATGTCTTTATTTAGAATTCTTCCTCCTGCAATACAATAATAATTCTCAAAGACCAATATGAAGAATTTCTACCTCTTTAAAGATTTTCCTGAAAATTTCCTCAAGAATATTGGGTTCCATCCTCCATTGTTCTATCACTGAACATTGTAGTATAAAATCGGATTGTAAACTCTTGTTTTCACTTCCAACTCCTCTTCTGGGCTGTTCATGCTTGTGAGGAAAAGACCACATCTTACTCATCTTCATAGCTTCAGGGTTACTGGAAAAGTCAGTATCACATGAGAGGTGCTCATAGTAGGTCATTAATTACTGCAATGGATCATTTTCTTGCCTATAATATATTAGCATATTTAATAGTGAAATGTAAATAAATAAATTAAAATAATCTTAATAATTCAAAATATTTCCATCTAGTACAGATAAAAAACTCAGCCACTGGTTGGAAGCAGGGTTTCAATATTTAAAGTGATGGGTATACACATAGTAAACAGGCAGGAGGAATTGCCCCTCGTGTATACTAATGAAATAAATATTAATAAGGTAACTTGTGATTTATTAAAACTCTATAAAATATAGATCTTGGGAAGATGTAAGTGTAGGAAAAATTATGATGAAACCAATTGTCAGGGGAAATGCTCACAGAAATAAAATTTTGCCTGACCACTCTAGAATGCTTCCCACAAATATGTAGAGGAAAGTTGGAGTTTTGGCCCCAAAATACTACCTGTGGTTATTCATCTAAAGGAAACAAATCAATGTGTATTCTGCATGACATTTAAAAACTAAACAAAGAAAACTTATAATTAATGGAATTGCCCAACAGTGGAGAAAAGAATAAATGTGGATTAATAACTGTAATAGATTTCTATAAAGCTATTTATACTAAGAACACAAAAAATAATGATTGACTACCTATTAAGTTATCAATAAAACATGCAAAGTGTTTTGAATACATATAATTTAATATTATCTTCACAAACACACGAGGCAGGTATTATTATCGTAACTTTGTAGACATGGACACAGGATCCAAAAGATTAAGACATTTTCACTTGATCATAATGCTAGTTAATATTTTTGGACAGAAACTCAGAATTATGGTTCCCAAATCTAAACATTTTTAACTATAGTGTTGAGTCTTCATTTGGAAAGTTATAACTACAACTATTTAGAAATTTAAAAGTACTGAAAATATGTGCAACAGAGTCTTTTTAAAATTAAAATAGTTGGGGTGATGTTGATTAATGAGTATAAGTTCCAAATGTTTTCTTAACAGAGAAATGTCAGTGCCCACATGAAAGTAGAATGTGTTGTCAGACCCTGATTCACAAATGCCATCCTCCCTGGGGAAGTGATTGTTTCTGCAGCTGAATCTGGAAAAATATAAGATGTGCCTGGAACATATTGTGCAACCAGAATTTAAGAGGTGGAAACAAGCAAACACAAATGACAAGAACATGTCCAAAAAGCAAAGGACACAGGAACTATTTGGTGATGGTTTCATTAGCAAAGCTAGAACAATTGGAGCAAGAAAAATGATGGTAGTATTGGATAACAAACCCAAAGAACAAAATCATCCCCAGCTAGTACACATTGGTCAAACCAGCTAACTCAATGAACACAAACATAGAAAAGAATGAAAAACTCTTCTTTACAGAATCATTTCAGTGAAAATACATGGAGCTCAGTCCAGGCAGCTCAGTTGGTGAGAGTGTCATGCTGATAGGCCAAAACTGCAGGTTCAATGCCTGGTCAGGGCACATACAGGAATCAACAAATGAATGCATACATAAGTGGGACAACAAGCCAATGATGGTGTGCATGTCTCTCTCCCTTCCTCTCTCCAAAATCAATACATTTAAAAAATTAAAAATTAAATAAAAGAAAAGATATTGAAAAAATAAGGGAAAGAAATTTACTACCAAAACACCAGGGTAATAATTGGTGCAGACAACATATTGATGGATGCCATTATGTATAAATAAAATAGTACATACTCTTTTTCCATTTAAGGTGAGACATATTTATTTATAGAGAGATATATATATAGTTCTATACCACTGTATAAGTTTATTACAATGTGAAGAAATTGAACTTGACATAAAAAAGTCTGGCAGACACTACTTTAACCACTTTTCCATCTGCCTGATTCTCACTTGCTCCAGATATTTTTATGGCTCTCTGCTTCACTTTTACCAATGTGACCCTACCACTGCAAATGTTCCTGAAAAATAACTGTTGTTATGAGATGAAGTTCAGCTGACTTTAGGCACCTTCTCCATTTTGTTTTTCTCTGCAGCTCTTACCTCCATTGACATTACAGTTACCTTTCCCCTCCTTAGAACAACACTCTTCCCGCTCAAACAGCACAGCCCCTTCTACAAGACATACCCTCTGTCTGAATGAACACTTCCTCCCATATACTATACTTAATGATTCACTCTTCTCTCCTGGAAATATTTGTCTAACTGTCAACTTTTATTTATCCTTACCCAAGGACATCTTTAATATCATTTTTATTGTTATTCTATTACAGTTGTCCCAGTTTTTCCCTCTTGCCCTCCTCTGCCCATCCCAACTCAGGCTCCCATAGACAATCTCCACACTGTTGTCCATGCCCATGGGCCATTCATACATGTTCTTGGTCTAGTTCCTGCCTCTTCTTTATACCATTATCTCCCTCCCTGCTTCCCTCAGGTCACTTTCAGTCTGCCCCATGTTCCCATGCCTGCAGTTCTATTTTGTTCATTACTTTATTATTCATTAGATTCCTCTCATAGGTGAGATCATATGGTATTTGTCTTTCACTGACTGGCTTATTTCACTTAGCATAATGCTCTCCAGTTCCATCCATGCTCTTTGTTGCAGAAGGTAGGAATTCCTTCTTCCTTCCTTCTAGCTAGTATTCTTTTGTATAAATATACCACAGTTTTTGATCTACTCATTTACTGATGGGCCCTTAGGCTTTTTCCAGCACTTAGTTTTCTAAGGGACCTCCATACTGTTTTCCATAGTGGCTGCACCAGTCTGAATTCCTACCAACAGTGCACTAGGGTTCCTTTTTCTCCACATCTCACCAGTACTTGTTGTTTGTTGATTTAATGGTGGCCGTTTGGACTGATGTGAGGTGGTATCTCATTGTGGTTTTAATTTGCATCTCCTGATGACAAGTGATGTTGAGGATCTTTTCTCATGTCTATGGGTCATCTGTATATCTTCCTTGGAGAAGTTTCTATTCAGATCCTTTGCCCATTTTTCAATTGTGGAGGGAGAGACTGAGGTTAGGTGAGGAGAGAGAAAGGCAGAGAACATCAGTTAGAAAGAGAAACTTCCATTGATTGACTTCTCTTTTTTTTAAAGATTTTATATATTTATTTTTAGAGAGAGAAGGGAGGAAGATAGAGAAAGAGAGAGAAACATCAATGTGTGGTTGCTGGGGGTCATGGCCTGTAACCCAGGCATGTACTCTCACTGGGAATCGAACCTGCGACACTTTGTTTCACAGCCCATGCTCAATCCACTGAGCTATGCCAGCCAGGGCTTGACTTCCTTCTTATACCAACCCCCATGGTGGATCAAACTCATAACTTGTGTGTGCCCTGACCAGGAACCAAACCCTTGATGCTTTAACTAACTGAGCCACACTGGGCAGGGGGAAATGCCAACTTTTTACTGAAACCTACCTTGATCATAATTTCTGATTGTTTCCTCATGCCCCTATTTCAGAACCCCTATAATAATTTACATTTTATTGATTTTTATATTACTTTCATCTTCTTAACATGTTGTATCACTAATTTTGTAATTCATTTTGTGTCTCCATGCCTCAAATTTATAATCTGTAAGTATTATAAATGAAAAAACCAAACTTTCATATCAACATTTTAATCTTTCTTTCCCAGAATCTATTACTCCTTTATAGCCATTGATTACAATCTATAGATTTCAATAAATTTATAAAATTTAGTATAAAGGAGTTACCATTTCTAATTGCAATGTAATACAATTTGAAATTAATATTTTAAAGAAAACTAACTTTTCACTTGAAAATTAAACACATATAATGAAAAAAATCTTAAGTAGTTCTAAGTTATATAAAAATTTTAAAAATTAATGTTCTTATGTATATTATGTATATAATGTGTTACAATGTGAATAATTAATATTATTAAATGTGAGTTAAAAATAAAGTGACATGCATATGAAATGAAATTGTTCTGGGATTTGATTCTCTCATTCAACAAACCGTCTAAACAGGTTTCAGGCCTCTTGGGGTCTCAAGGAAGGAAAGGCAGACTCTGGTGCCATAACCTGCTTATAGATGTATACGATACTGATTAACATCACTAGTGGACAGACAAGTCATTTGTTGGATGCTACTGTGGATGTGACTTAGTCACCCACCTAAAAAAAAAGGTGTGGATTAGATTGGTGAGGTTCTTTCTATCATTAACATCCTATTTATAATTATATCTGATAACATTCTTACAGCAGTAGAAAATATTTCAACATCACAATATGAAGCTCTAGAATATGCATAGTGTCATTTTCCCTCAAAAATGATGGTTCCATATGATAAACAGAGTAGGTCTGATTGTAGAAATCAGGATGTGATGACATAAAGATGACATGACTTTTAGTAGTGGAAGTGTTTTAGAGCCCAGGTCTCCAGACATTTACTTACTTGTTCATAATCTTCCTTGTTATATTCTCTTCTGGACCTGTGATACCAAATCCAGCCTCATAGGCAGGCAAACCAGGTGACCTGGCAGTCTCAGTGTAGATGTTGTTACTCTTGTAATAAAAGCCAATAATTATAGCAATACCTTCCTAGGTAAAATTTTTGAAGACCAGTGGCATAGAAATCTCCTAAGCTTTCATTATTTATTCATTCTAGATGAAACATTTTTAATGATTATTGAGTTCTTAACCATTAAACAAGTGAAAATTCCTTATGTAAGTTTAATATGGAATGTATTACAGCAAATTAATTACAGGTTTTTTAACCATTGAATTAATTTTTAAACACTATTTCAGAAAATCAGTCTTAAATGGCATTTGCATGGGAGAGAAACATGAGCTTATTTTTCTCTTTTATTTTAAGTGTGGATTCCTTCACTATAGTTCCAAACATCCCCTTTCATCTTTTCCCAGTCCAGTTCTTTCTTTTTAAGATCTGGTTTCCAAAGACTGACCTCAGTGCATCTAGAAGACTACGGGTTATTTTTGGGGGGGGCAGGGGGCATTCTGATATTTACCAGGCATGGCAGATGGAATAGAGATTCATTATTTATTGCCTTATTATTCACTACAGTGTTTCTCACTCAAATCACCTCCCACACTACAGATCTTGGAATATTTGCTGAATATTCTCCTATAACTTATTTCTTCTTTGCACCCATTCTGCTTCTTTCTTGATTATTTCCCCTGGCTATATAATATATATTTTCCCACATTGCCCCAGTTTAAAAGTCTATTAACAACTACAGATATAGTCGTTCTTCAAAATACTTAATGTTTCTGGGACCTCACACCAGACAGTATCATACCTTGGAGATAGGAAAGTGTGGCAGACTCCGGACAGCAGAGTTCCACCTTGTTGTGGCAGAAAGAGAAAATGAATGCACAGGTGACAGCAATCCTGTGGAGAAAAAGGGAACAGCATGGCTACTCTCTTAAAGGGAGAGAGAGCCTATGAGTGCCTCGGCCACTGTCTCCAAAGGAGAATGCCCTGACCCTTGCCTAGACAGGCTTTTATTATTTTTCTTGGAGCTTCCATCAGAGAAAGATTTATTATCTATTGCATAGAACATTGTAGTCTACATTTTAGGTACAATCAAGGAAATGAAAATAACATGCAGAGGGGAATGGCGGTGAGCTGATTAGCTCTGTCCTTGGGTGAATTCACACAGGCTTTGGGAATTACTTTGAAGACAAAGGGTACACATTTGCTAGTTTAGACCAGGGTGATGGAGTTTTAGCAAGAGCAAGCCATAACAATCTGTAAGCATTCTAAGCCTGATTCCCACAGGAAAACTCAGTTTGAAGGTCTGGCTCCTGCCAACCACTTTGCTTGTGTAGGTTTTCCATACAGAGCTGAGTCACATTTGCCAGGCTGAAACAAACTGTTCCCCTACAAGAAAGAGGCATAAACTACAGAGAGGAAGAAATATAAGCACATTTTAAAATATATTGATGTTAAGCAATGCATTTGTACACAACACACGAACAAAACCTCAATGGCTTTTCTTTATAGGCAAGTCAGATTGTGTATCCTCAATGCCAGAGATTAGATAATGTTTGAGAAAACAGCCTTACTATATCAAGCTGCTGGTTAAGTAATTAAAAAGAAATTCAAAGGTCAACTTATTTGTTTAAATAAGCTTTATTTTACAAATAGTCCCATTAGCGTTTATTATGTACCAGTTACATAAATGTCCTATGACTATTTGCTGATTTTTCCTCTAACCATCACATAGTTGTTAAATAACTTTATGGTCACATGATCAGTAAGGATCAAAGCTAAGATTTGAATCCAGTGAACTCTTCCATAGCTACTGGGCTCTTAGCTGGTATGCTAAACTATCTTCCAAGATCACAGATAGTCTTCTGTAGAATTGTCTAGTTTGCAGGTGAGCTCTTTTTTTTTTCCTGGGACTTCTCTCAACTCTACATTATTTTACATGGAAGAATATGACTTTAGGATTGAAAAACTTGAGATTTGCCTCTAAGGATGTTGCCAGTTCTCTTAATTCTAGCAGGTCTTTTCAACTGAGCCACATTCATTTCCTTCCAGGTTGTAAGGCGCAAATTCAGCTCCTGATGCACTCAGCTTCTGAAGTGTTACCACATCTCCAAACACCACCTCTGAACAACATCCTCAGGTATCAACAGTTACCTCTGTAAACAAAATGATGAAAATGAAAACAAACCAAATAGGTCATGAAAAATATCATGACTATGATTTTATTATCCTTGTATTTGTTGCTTTAGAAGGGTGAATGAAGCTATTATGGGTTCATTGGTTACTCAAGTGAACTCATGTATGCTTACACCATCGATTCTGGATGAGAAAAACAAGAAAAGAAAGATGTCAAAAAGTAATTATAGCATGCCAACTGAGTTCCTACTTGTTGGATTCACAGATTATCTACCTCTCAGAGTCACTTTATTCTTGGTATTTCTCATCATATATACACTAATTGTGGTGGGAAATATGGGCTTAATAATCCTAGTTAACATCACTTCTAGCTTACAAACCCCCACGTATTATTTCCTCAGCAACTTGTCTTTCTTAGACATCAGCTACTCCACAGCAGTCACTCCTAAAATGCTGGTGAATTTCTTAACATCCAGGAGAACCATCTCTCCCTATGGTTGTGCACTACAGATGTTTCTCTTTGGTTGTTTTGCTGATGCTGAGTGCCTTATCCTGGCAGCAATGGCATACGACCGCTATGCAGCCATCTGTAAGCCACTGAGCTACCCTACACTTACGTCCAGGAGAGTCTGTGCCTGCTTCATTGTGTTGGCGTACTTCAGTGGAAGTGTGACTTCCGTGGTGCATGTCTGCCTCACATTCACACTGCCATTTTGTGGCTCCAATGTTGTCAACCTTTTTTTCTGTGATATCCCACCTCTCCTGGCTTTATCATGTGCAGACACCCATGTCAATGAGCTTCTGCTCTTTGTCTTGTGTGGCTTCAACCAGTCTAGCACTTTCGTGGTCATATTCCTCTCTTATGTTTGTATCCTCATCACTGTTTTGAGCATCAAGCCCTCGGGTGGCAGAAGCAGAACATTCTCCACCTGTGCTTCCCATCTCATGGCAGTCACCTTATTCTATGGATCACTCCTGTTCACCTACTTACATCCCGCCACCAGCTACTCCCTAAACAGCGATAAGACAGTGGCAGTGTTTTATATGGTTGTTTTCCCCATGTTCAACCCAATCATCTACAGTTTCAGAAACAAGGATGTAAAAAACGCCCTCAAAGAAGCGATTACAAGGAAACTGGATTTTCAGATGAATGAGAGCTCAAGTCACTGAACAAACTGTAAGGCGTGGCCACTTTCATTATCAGGACTGTGCTGATGTGTCCACTATTTTGAATTTATCTCCAACAATAAAGATACCTTTCCAAACTCACTCTTTTAAAATGTTTTTGTTCTCTCTCATGTGCCCTCTGAAATTATTCTATTCTGAAACATTCCTGAACTAAAATAAATAATAGTCTTTACTCTCCAGTTAGCTTTGCACATTGATTTATTATACTATACTTTATCATGTTGTATTGAATGTATATGGTGACTTGTCTGTCAATGTGCTCATATTAAAAGTTCCTTGGCAGCAAGGGATATATATTGGTTTATTTTTCAATACCTATATAACACCTGGTATATAGATTATTTTGAATTATTCTTTTAATTTTAGTGTAATCTATGTTTAAAAAAACATTGAAGAGAATATTGTTAAATGAGCTGAGTTCCAGTCAATCTTCTATTGAGTTGGGGGACATAAGTTTTCATGAGGAAGCATATCAGCTTTTTTAACAGGGACCTATTTAATGTAAGAGTTATTTTTCATTTTCCAAGATAAGTTAGTTTAAAATAAACCACAATGTATCTGAAAACCATAAGTTATTATGAGTTTATCTAACTTTGAACCTGTAAAAGCAGCACACTTGACATTTTGGGCCAATACTTCTTTCTTGGGGGGTGCAGGTATAGTGAAGAGAAGCCCACCCTGCACATTTTAGGGTGTTTAGCACTGTCCCTTGATTCTCCTCAGTAGCTGCCAGTAGCAATCCACCTACTTATGACAATGAAACGTATCAAAATGTTGCCAAAGGTCTCTTCAGAGGCAAAATTTTTCTTGGGATGGAATCACTCATCTTGCTCAGCACTGTTTCTTTGACCATTAGGCAAATACAGCCATTAGAGGGAAGTCACTGCCTGAACATAAGTCAGAATAATAATTTGGTAAGAACATCCCAGATGTGATTTTGTTCATCTTGTTCTGCATTATCACCCCAATTCCCATTTATTTCTAAGATCTCCTCTGATGGTATCCATAAACAGAGACAATTAACATAATTTTAATAAAATAAATATAAAATTAAACTTGAATATATGTTTTACAAAATAAACCACACTTGAGAAGAAGTTAGAAGAAGGAAAGGTATTTATGACAATTACATGTCATGAGATTTATTTTTCTGCTTGTATGAGGAGACAGGTTGCTGAGAAGCTGTATTATGTTTCAGTCATAAAAATAATACACAAAGTTAAAATACTACAACTGGTGTTTCCTTGCCCTGGCTGCTGTAGCTGAGTGGATGAGCGTGAGCTGTGAACCAAAAAGTTGTTGATTCAATTCCCAGTCAGGGCACATACCTGAGTTGTGGGCCAGGTCCCCAATGGTGGCCACATGAGAGGAAACCACACATTGATGTTTCTCTCACTCTCTTTCTCCTTCACTTCCCCTCTCTTTCAAAATAAATAAATAAAATCTTTAAAAAAATAAAATAAAACTGGTGTTTCCTTTACAAAATTATGTGCATTTAATTGAGGTCATGAATAAAGTCTATGGGATAACTCTGTACATTTATTTCATTGACATTGAGCATTGGGGGTGGGGCAAGTGAGTGATTGGAAAGAGTTGAATAATGCCAATTTTTCTAGTGTGAGAAGACAAATAATTTGCAGATCATATTTAAAATATATTTATCTTCAAAGGAATACATTTATACATTTTTCCTCAGAAATAAAAATATGTTTTTTGACACAGATGAGCTAATGTTTGCCACACAGATAGCATAAAGAGGAAGATAGGAAGTATTAATTGAGAATACAACCTTTTTGGGGGCTGCAAACACTGTTAAGTATGCTGGAGAAGTCTCTCCTTAGCTTTTAACTGACACTTTGCTATTAGTTCTAATTAAGTTTTTTCTCTTATGATATGGTAATATCTTTCATTTTGTATCTAAAGACAGGTTAATGTTTTATCAGTATCTTCACCACCATATAATAATGTCATAATACTTTAAATTTATACAATATTTGGATTGACCCAAGATTTCACACTTTATTTATCTTCCTACATTAGAACTTACTCTGCTATTATACTAAAATACCCAAGACATGTTAATGAATTAAGAGCAGAGCTGTACAAAACCATCTACAACACTTTCCAAACACACAGATGTTTATATTATTTGTATGATTCAAGAGAGCTAAATATAAAATTATATAAAAAGCTAATACACCTATGTGAAATATATGCAAAATTTCCACACTGTCCACAGATCCAGGATGCTTGTTGAATTATTACACAGAGGGAGAACATACATTTTATATAAATTCTCCCAAAGGAGAGCATACATTTCAACTAATTTTATGTGTGTGTATACTCATAGCTCTTTAATATGAACTGGTGTCAAAATATTCGGGGCATGATGTCATGCATAATTTATGTGAATTTTACAATGGATCAGTGAGGTAGCCACAGCATGCATGAATGTCCCTACTTTAAAACAAAGAACCCAGCTTCACTTATTTCATCATCAGAACATCCAAACACTTGTTTGAGCAACATGCATGGGATTGGAACACATTTCTTTAATTCTTGCAATAGCATTTAGTCTCTGTATTGTGCTTTATCCAAGATGTTTGACTTTTAGAATGCACGTTCATTTTTAAAATTGTTTGATTTTTAAAAGGGGTACAATTTATTCAAGTGAAAGCAGAGGCATCTACTGAATAACTATTGAGAGAACCTGCTACTCTGATTAGCCCCAGTCCCAAGACACCTGAGAAGATGCTAATGATCCAACCTGTGGACATCTGAGATTCCATCTACACCAAGAGACACAGGTTGTGTCACCAAAAGAAAAGAAAGCACACATAAAACTCTCTACCCTCGGTGATAAGCCCTTTAAAGAATCATGATAATGTGGTCTTCTCTAGATACTCTGCTTACTCTTGCCTTTTCTGAGTTGTGAGTATGTTTAGGAGGTGATGATGTGGGTCTGTTTTGGCTTTTGATATTTCCTGTTATCTCCACACTGCAAAAATTTGTTACCAGCTATTATGATTCCCTAAAAGCCATAAAATTTCCTAATCTGTGTTTTATTTTTCTTTCATATATTCTTATTTTGTGAAAAGGGCAAAATTTTTCCATAATATCTCAATTTAATATTTGTGCATGTGAGAATGTCTGCATTTTATGTATTTAATAGTTGGTTTATATAGAGCCTAAAGCTACTTGTATATTTATGGCAAATTTTGAATATTCTATGAAAATGGGATATCTAAGAACTGTAATGCATTTTAGCATATCACAAGGAAAATGATTTCATTCCAATCTTACATGATAATAGTTTTTGGAAATCTTTTACATCTAGTTTTATTTTATGATTCCACTAGGGATATTTGAAGAATAAGTTTCAATCCCCTGACTGTCACTATGCCTGCCCTATTGGCGAAAAACCTGGGTGTGCTCACAGACACTCAAATCCCTGAGCACAAGACTGTTTTTGCCACAACAAGGTGTTAGTTCTTCCCATTGCAACTCTGGTGTGCCCAAATAAAATAGTCTCAAATCAGCATGCTTTGTTTTTAAGTCAGACTATCTAAGCTATGTAGTTTTGGATTTTTCACGATGTCAAAGTTGTTGATAGTGGGTGTTTAAATATTTTATCTGTGATGACTGTTTGTTAAACTTTCTGTTTGTCATTTGTTTTTTCATCTGGTACACAATTTAAATCATAAACCACTCAGTATACATTACTTTGCATTATTATACATTATCTTAAAGTATGTTTATATACTTATTAATTTACATACATATAACATACTTCACATAAAAATCAGTTATATATTTATTTTTATATAATACCCTAAAATAACATGAGCAATAGTATGAACAGTGAAGGATATATAATATACATTAAAATGAATTCATTTATAAATACTATGTTAACATAACAATACTTTGTGGACAAAGCTGCATGAGACCATATAGCAAATTCAAGTTGGGTTAATGACTATGCACCTACAGTATAGCAAGATCATTATACTGAAAACCATTAGCTCTGTTGATAGGCATTTGCTTGGGTTCACTTTTCAGTAGAATGATAAATGCTGTACACTTTATGATTTCTCTCACCAACATCTTTATCAGCAACTGTGTCCTTGATAACTCATTATTCTGTGTTTTCAAATGCCTTTTTGGAGTCATAAATCAAAAATAAATGACTATAAATGAATTTCATATGTTTAAAATAAATACCTTTTTTCATCCTGGCATTTCAAGATATTAATCTGACAGTTGGAAAAACTGCATTTGAGCATATTCTTACACTATTAAAATGTGATTCGGGTATTTGTTTCCCTAAGAGAATTCTCATGCTTACCAGTATTCTAAAGCAGCCTCTTATTTTATCAGGAAGATTACATTGTGAAGTATCAAAGTCCAACATTTAGTGACAGAAGGAATCTGTGTTCTAGCTATAATTCTAACAGCGTAAGAGAAAATTATACCTTGATCCCTGGTAATGCTTTTCTGTATTTATAGTTTTCTATATGAGCTTGATAGATAAAGCTGTTACTAGACATCGTACTACCAACTTTTTGAAGTCCTGTCTGTTTCTCATGTGTCCTGGTGTTGTTGAGTCTTCTCCATCAACATCATGTCAGTTCACATATATTATTTGAAATCTATGGTAGTTCAATTGACAAGAACCCCACATTTTCCCTTTTTTCTCTAAACGATCAATGGGAAAATTATATGAACTCTGTTGTGTTACTTTTTTAATGACTTGTTGTAGAGAAGCAAAATATACAGCAGATGAAGGGCAGAATTATATTGGAACTCAATCTTGCCTAGTTCTAATATCCTCCCATGATGTGGTGTTCCCACTACATTAAGGAGCCTTGGAAAAGAAAAAGTGTGTCATTAAAAATCATACAAATTTTCCTTCACCTCCATTTTTTTTAATTGAGCTTATTTCTGGGTTCTGTATTTTTACATTCTGGTTTTATTACACAGGTTTCTTTATGGCATTAAAAATGTTTCATTAAAAACAAAAAAAAATCTTGCCACTTTCAATAAGTTATTCCTTCTGTCCCTAGGATACAGTTAAATTTGGATTTGTTGTGCTTCCCAAATCCACCGATCTAAAATAGAAACAGGATGATATATAAATAATACATATATATTAAAATCTCAGTTTGTGAGGGGTGAGCTTATATACTTACAGAATAAATATTTTGGTTTTGATTTAAAAGTACCCTGAAGACAACATCCCAAACTCACCCAAATCCTGACCTCAGTGGACTTCCATTTCCATGAGAGCACAACTCATACCTCATTCTTGAGGTGTCTAATGCCTAACACAGTTCTTTGCATAAAAAGCATGGTTGTTATTTTAAGCCACTAATTTTTGATGACTTGTTATAGTAGCAATGGGAAAGTTATACACTATATAGTAGAGTATCTACCATTACTTACTATTTACCATCCCATTCTTGACTCTTCTTCACAGTACTTATCATCATTGAGGGCAGTATATCAAAAAGCATCTGTTCTCTTAATAAAACATAAGCTCTTGGAAAGCCTGACATTCTTCTTATTCACTGCTTCATCTCTAGCAAACAGCATTTTTTCAGCACAGAGTACTAATTAATATATTTTGACAGGACATATGAAAGTATACATGAATGAATTTATTAGTATTTAACCATAAATATTGCTGTATGGGTATTATGTCATCAAAAACCAAGTGAAACTAAGTTGAAGCCTACATTTTTGAAAGCAGAACATATCTGATATAGTTATGTCATGATAGAGATAATTTTGTTACCTCATAGTAACACTTTGCCTCTCTTCTTTGGGTTTCTGGATTTGTTGTTTTAATCCTGAAGAATACCAAAGATGTGAGAGTGAAGTGATGCAAATAGCAAAAGGAATAATTTTTGAGTTAAAATACACCGTTATGTTTTGATAGGCCTTAATAGTAAATAGCAAATTAAAAGGTTGCTCTAGCCCTTTTCCTGTCTCAACTCTTTAGAGAGCACAGTCATTGATCTTACAAGCAGAAGATGAAGCAAAAAAAGTTTTGATGCTTGAGACTTGTAAAGGAGGGGGTTGAATACTGTGAAAGTTGGTTTCATAAGTAAACTGGGTGTGAAAAATAGGAAGAGTTCAGGCACAGAAAAACAAAAAAAAATGCTGTCACAGAATGTCATTCATTTTGTGGTTCATTTGATCAGAGGACTTGTAATTACCATAGAATGAGCCAGAGGCCTGGCACAAGGCATATCTGAGTATGAATATCAGTTTCAAATATTAATACTTTCATTATCTAAGGACTTCTTTATTCCAATTTCATGTTTTGCAAACTGAGAAATGAGGAATAAAATAGTTGCAGTGGGGTTAATTGTTATAGATGGGTTATCTAACACACATAAAGTCCACTGCTTAAAGTTAATTTCTTCTCTTCCTCTAACTACAGGCTAAACCCAAATGCTCCTTGATTTTATGGATACTGGATCATGGATGAAATCGTCATTTCTTTTTCATCTTAGTGATACTATTTTGTTCTGCAACTAAACAGCTGACTAAACCTGCAAGCATGGCAGGTTGGAATCACACAGGTGTGAAGGAATTCCTTCTGGTGGGTTTAACTGAAAATCCCAATTTGCAGATTCCCCTCTTTTTGCTTTTCACCCTTATTTATTTCATGACCCTGGTGGGTAATTGGGGGATGATTGCCTTGATCAGGGTAAATGCCCAGCTTCATACTCCAATGTACTTCTTTCTCAGCAACCTCTCTTTTTGTGATATCTGCTACTCTACTGTCTTTACCCCTAAGATGCTGGTCAATTTCTTATCAAAACACAAGTCCAGCACATTTTCTGGCTGTGTTCTACAGAGTTTCTTTTTTGCAGTGTATGTAACCACAGAAGCCATCCTCCTGTCCATGATGGCTTATGACCGTTATGTAGCAATAGCTAATCCCTTGCTGTATACAGTCATCATGACTCAAAGAGTTTGTATTCAGATGGTCCTGGCATCTTACTTGGGTGGGCTCATTAATGCACTGGCACAAACAATAGGGCTGCTCCAACTGGACTTCTGTGGTCCAAACATTGTGAATCATTACTTCTGTGACATCCCCCCTCTTCTCAAGCTCTCTTGCTCTGATGCACGTAACAATGAGATGCTGCTTTTGGTCTTTTCTGGGATCACTGCAGTGTTCACTTTCATCATCATCATGGTCTCTTATTCCCGCATCATCATTGCCATCCAGAGAATTCGCTCAGCTGAGGGGAGGTGCAAAGCCTTCTCCACTTGTGCCTCCCACCTGACTGCTGTGACCTTATTCTACGGGTCTGGAACGTTTAGTTACATGCAGCCAAGCTCTCAGTATTCCCTGGAACAGGAGAAGGTCTCTGCTGTGTTTTATAATTTTGTCATCCCCTTGCTAAACCCACTGATTTATAGCCTAAGGAATAAGGATGTGAAAGATGCAGCAAAAAGGTCAATATGTGGAAAAGAGCTCCAACTTCCCTTCTTTTTGTCAAATGCCTTTTCAAACATAACATTAACCTGCAAATAGATAGTTTCTTTAAATTTAAATGGGATCAAAGTGGAACTACAACCGAGGTATCTTCCTACATGAAATGTGATACATGAATGATAGTTACCTATTTTGAAATTTGTGTTGTTTTTAAATCTCTTCTGTAAGTTTAAAACATTTTGCAAAAGCATACATGGGACTAGAAACTATTATGCTAAGTGGAATATGCTAGTCAGTGAAAGACAAATACCATATGATCTCATTTATAAGTGGAGTCCAGTGAACAAAATAAACTTATGAGCAAAACAGAACCAGAGACAAGGAGACATCGTACAGACTGACTGCTATAAGAGGAGAAAAGGGGGATGGCAGAATAAAGGGGGAGGGATTAGTCAAAGAACATGCATGAGTGATCCTTGGGCATGGACAACGGAGTGGAGACTGAGGGAGTAAGTGGTAAGCTCAGAGGAGTGGAGCAAAGAGAAGAAATTAAGGCAACTGTAATATAATAAACAATAAAAATGTTTCAGATCAAAAGTTAGGAAAACATAGGAGAAAGGGCTTATAAAATGGTAAAACATTTTTACTTTTGGATGGATGGAGTAGCTTGTGATAAAAATCACATTTGTGGAAAAATAACAAGAAAAAGAAGACATGATACAGATTTTATCTGTTGATAAAATGAAGTAGCTCTTACAGAAATGGGGCGGTTTAGAACTCAGGGAGGTCTAGACATGGAGAGGTGAGCTGACTTTCATCTCACTGAGTGAGGGCACTCTCAAAAAGGCAGGCCTGTGGTGCATGGAGATTTCTGCAAGCTCTCAGAAACCAGTAAAGCTTTTGGCAGGTACTTTGTAGGTTTCTTCATATGTGATGATATTTCCTTTTAGGGCATTAGCCATATTCTGGGCCAGAGAAGACCTGGGTCAAACACATAAAGAGAGACAGACAGACCATGGATGACAGACTGGTGATAGATAGGTAAGTAGATAGATAGATAGATAGATAGACAGATACATAGATACATAGATACATATGATAGATGATATATAGATAATAGATTGATAAAGAAAGACAACAGACAGACAATAGATAATAGATGGACAGACTTACAAGGACAACTTCTGAAATTAGGAAGCGGGTTGGTGGTGTCCGAAACAATACAAATATTAAATAGTTTGATGGAGGACCTTCTGAATCTGAACTTGTGCCCTGTGACTGCTCTTGGGAAAAGAACAACACTGGAGCTATATGTAAGCAGTTACATAGGCTCAAAGATGGATTGGAATATATATAAGCTTAAACACACAGTTATTTTGTCCCACAAGAAATTGGAGGGAAGAGGGTGAGTGGAGAGTGCATGAATCTGGTTTGGGCCACAGAAGCAGGCTGAAATCTCCTTGTACTCTTGCTGTGCTTTGAAGACACACAGTCCTGCTAACAGGGACTCAGCACAAATGTAATGTAGGTATCCCGAAAACACCTGAGAGACTTTGATGCTGTTCTAAGTCGGACACAGAAGCGCTAGAATTTTCCTTTGGAAGCATGAGATTCAGACTCCAGATATTCAGACTGAGCCAGAAAGACAGAGTGAAATCGTCCAGGCTGTATGGGCTTGTTTGGTGATGTCCCACCACAGCTAAAGGCCTGGGTGATGCAGGAGGCCAGCCCCTTCAAGGCATTTGCTGTGGTTTGAAGGTCTACAAAGCAAGAGGCTAAGTTCACACCTCCAAAAAGCTAAAACTGATCATTCTTCCATTTTTAAGGGCAGGTGAAAAAGCAGAGTGAGGGCCAGAGACCCACCTCTTAACACCTTGGGAAATCTGCACAATGGAAACAGGCACAAATCAGAAGAAAAATGAGGTCTGGCTCCAAAGTCCAGTCTCTGTTCAATTAGTAATTGATTATTCATCTACCATCTCTTCCTCAATGCCTTTTTAAAGAGAAAAATGAAACACTCCTCCTCGGAAAGTAATATCATCTCCACGTTCTATGAAACTTGTGTTCATATGCAAGAGTCAGAAAGTGTAAAAACCTGCAAAAAGAACCACAAAGCATAGAAGAGCTATATAGAGAGCTAGAAAAAGACTTCAAAAATGTTATGCTTAACATATTAAAGAAAATAAAGAAAAAAGAGAAGACATTCTAAGATGAAATATTTCAAGAGAGAAATAAGTAAATTTAAACAGAAGCACTCTATAACCTGCTTCTATGAATTTGCTGTTTTAGAAACCTCTGCTAAGTGGAATCATGCTGTGACTGGCTTCTTTCACTTAGTGTGATGTCCTTCAGGTTAACCCATGTTATCACAAATAGGAGGATTTCCTTCCTTTTTAAGGTTGACTAATACCTTACTGTATGAATACACCACCTTTTCTTTAACCATTCACCTGATGATGGGCATTTGGGCTGTTTCCCTATCTTGGTTATTGTTAAGAGTGCTGCAGAAGGCATTGAGTGTAAGTAACTCCGGGTGGTGGGGGAGGGATAGGGAGCGCTTGTTCCATGAGTATAAAGTTTCAGTTATGCACGATGGACAATTCTAGAGATCTGCAGTATAATGCACTGTTTATTGTTAAAATACTGTAATGTGTCCTTAAAATGTGTGAAAAGGTTACACATCTTAGGAAGTGTTCCTACTCCAAGAAAACAAAACAAAGAGACGTGAGGAAACCTTTAGAGGTGATGACTGTTTATCACCTTGACTTTGGTGATGGTTTCCCAGGTGTGTGCATATGCCCCAATGCACCAAATTCTATATATTAAATATGTGTAGTGTTTTGAACATCAATTACATCCATTAAAGCTGTTTAAAAAACAGAAACAAATGGTGTTATGAAAAAAATCCCACAAAAGCTGAAAATAAGAACTCAAAAGAAGAATTTAGAGGGTATCAAAGCATAAGGTAGCATTAAGAATTTCAAACAAAAGCCAATATAAATTACTCTAACTAAAGCACAGAGAAGAAAAACATTAGAAGATAAAGCAGAGTATGAGAGATACATGTGTGATATAGTCAAAAGGTGTGAAATACATGTAGTTTAAGCCCCAGAATAAGAAGAGAGAATAGATACAATGAATATTTTAAGACAAAAAGACTAATTTTTTCAAAGCTGATAAATCTTCAACAGATATATTCAAGAAGGGCAGAATATCCAAAGTGAACAAATGCAGAAAAACCCACATACAGATGCTTCATTGTCAAAAAAGCAACAGGATGATATAGGGCCAATTTTTCAAAGAAATGATAAAATGTGGGGCAAATGAATTGACATTTTTAAAGTATGAAAGGAAAAGAAAGTAAGTGTTGAAAATTTTATTTCCAGGGGGAAAATCTTTTAAAATGGGCATGAAAAATAAAGATATTATCAACAAGCAAAAGTGGAGAGAATCTTTCTGACTCTATAATAAGAAAGAGCAAAAAAAGTTTTAAGCAAAAATAAACTATTCCAATGTAAATATAGAGGATAATAAAGAGAAGCATCCACAAAGGTAAATATGCAAAAATATTTAAAAATATTGACTGAACCTGAAGTACAAACTTCAAGTTATAAAGTAAGGCATGGGGTATGAAGCACAGCATAAGGGGTAGAGTCAGTAATATAATAACTATCCGTGTTGATATCTGGGTACAAGACTTACTGTAGTATATAAATATCTAATCACTATGTTATAAATGTAACACTAATATAACATTATATGTCAAATAGAATAAAAAATAAACTGAAAAATATTTATTGATTAAACCCACACTAAAATTGATTTTCTAAGGGAATTTTAACTGAGTGATGCAAAATATAGGATAAAAATGACAAAAATGGTAGAAAAGAGTAAATAAACTGTTGAAGGTTTTTTCCCAGCGTTAGGTGTGGTAAATTACTATTTTTTAGAAAGATACCATTCAGCCAGTCTTCAGTTGGTTTTCAGGTTGACTTTTCTATATTTTAGTTTTAATTCCAGTTTAGTTCTGGGAAGAGGTGAGTGTAACTTCCACCTACTCTGCTGCTATCTTGGATCCTCTTTAAAAAATTTGAGTAAGAAAAAGATATATTAAAGTTTATCTTGCACGCTATACAAGCTTTAATCAAAATACGTAGATAAAAGATTAAGAAAACCAAATTTAATAGTGACATCTTGATTAATTTAATAGCATACTACAAGGAAGGAATGAAGGTCAGAAGGAAAAATATAAATCTAACAGATGCTCCATGAAAAATCAGTTCTGCCAAATATTACATACAAAAACAAAGATCAGCGAACTCAATCAAGGTTTATTAACTTTGACATTATTACCATTTTAGACTCAGAGCAATTTTGTTGTGTGGGCACCCTGTTCTTTGTGGGTTAACACAAGATGTCAGCAACAATTTATTGTCCTCAATTGTCCATTGAGGACAATCAAATATGTCCCAAATATGTCCCATATTTGTCAAATATGCCCTGCAGCAGGGTGGGGGCAAAATGACCTAATTTGAGAGCCAATATATACTGTTTATAGGAGATACAAGGACACAGACAGATTGAAAGTGAAAAGAAAGAACAAGTTACTTAGGGAAAGCTGGTGTCACTGGGTTCACATTTGAAAAATCGAACATGAAAGGGATTATATTCTGCTTGCTGGTTTGTTTTGTAGATGAGTATTAAAATAGAGACCAAACTGACAGTAACCAAAGGGAAGGGGGGGGGGGGTCTAATGGGGGAACAAAAAAAAGGGTCATCATGGCACATGTACAAAGGACCCATGGACAAAACCAAAGGGGGTAGGACTGAGGGTGGGGCAAAGTGGAGACAACTGTGCTTGAACAACAGTAAAAAAGTAAGGATACACTATGTGAAAATTAAAAAATAAAAAACCTCTAGACAGTATTTAAAAAAAGAAGAAAAAAACCATGAAGTGAAAATTATTATTATTTTTTAAAAAGGATAATTCTTAGTGTTAAATTAAACATAATTCTAAGTTTGTATTTACCTATTAATTTGCTTTAAAATACTTTTAGAAAGCTGATGAAAGTGAGATATTAAATTTCATAGATGGAGGTTTAATTTCTAGCTGGAGGTTTTAAAAGTTCTCTGAGCATTTAATTGAAAGTTCAAGCCAATAAAAATAAAATCACAGCATGAATTATTTAATTGACCTGGTTGAAATACATGGACCACCATGCCACACCACAGAATACTCATTCTCTAAATGAATATGAAGTATTAAAACTTGACTATTGTAGTGTTGTAATTTTTTTCCTCTGATCACAGTATATTTATTTATTCTGATCACAGTAAATTTAAATAAGAAAAGTCAAGTAATCAATCTTTGTAAGTTTGCAGATAAATATATATATATTCACAAATAAACTAAGTTTCAAAAAATCAGTATGGGAAGTTTTTGAAATAAATCAAATTGAACAAAGTAAGAAGAAAGAAAATAAATAGAAATAGAACATATAAATTAGAAATTACATGCTAAGAGAAAGTCAATAACATTATTCCTTTAAAGGAATAATAAGTGATGAAACTGTAGCAAAACTGATCAGAAAAAAAATGAGTAAAAACAAATTACTAACACCATAAATGAAAAGAAAAATACCATTAGAGTTTCTACCACTGTTAAAAAGTTTATAGGATGAGATCTTAGCTGACATAAAAAGTTCCCTTTTATGGAAATCAGACAGAGAAACAAGACTTACCAAAACAAGTACACACAAGAATATCCAAATATATCTAAACATGCAGAGAGACTGAATTTATAATGATAAAACGTATCCTAAAAGAAAACACTAGGTTTATATGTTTCTCTGGTGATATGTTCTTGCTATATAGGCAATAAGAAATATCATTTGAAGATTCTTTCAGGGAGGAAGAAAAGGAAAAGAAAAACTGATTTAATGGAACTGCTAAAACACTGATCTCAAAACCTGAAAAGGACATTGCAAAGAGAGATAACTACAGATTGGTATATCTTATGCCAGAAAAGCCAAAATTCTAAGGAAAATATTTGTAAGTATAATGAAGGGCTTATTCTAGAAATAGAGGGTAGTTTTAGCTGACCTAACAAAGGAAAAAGAATATAATTATCATAAGAGTTGCAGAAAATATCTATACATTTTAATATCTAATAGTGATAAAAACTGAGGAAAGTACTTATAGAATATAAATACAATATAGCTCATGTTATAATGTTAAGAAGATATCCAGCATTACCATACCCATGCTTGATTTGGGAGCAAGATGGGAATATCCACAGTAACCACCTCTATTTGAAATTATACAGCAGATCCTAGGCAGCACATACAGTCTAGAAAATAGTATTGGCCTCAATAGTGAGCATTTTTATTTCTGTACATTTGTCGACAGACACATTCCTCTCTAAGCAGAAGTCCTGGGACATGAGCCAGGCACATATTCAGCTTAATGCGAGACAGTTCTCCAATGTGTCTGCACCATTTTCATCCACTTCTAGAAATGTATGAGTAAATTATTTTGTTCATTTGGTTCCACATATAAGTGAGATCATGACAGGAGACTCAAGAGTTGGAAAATTTTAGTTTAAGTAAATAGTTAATAAGTCTAGTAGGTAATGCCTGTGTTAAAGCTTTTGTTTCAGAAACTACAGATAAGGCCCATCCTGGGTCCTGGGAGGGACAGCCAACCTCCTGGGGCACTGCTAAAGACCATTGCCTGGGGACAAGTGGAGGCATCCAGGCCATTGTGTTCCAGGGAGGGACACAGGAACACCTGCCCCTGGGAACAGCTAACTGCCCAGAAGAGAATGCTGCAGTTTCTTTCACCTAATTCTTCCTGAATTTCAAAACCCCTCACCACACTTTGTCTATTCTCTGTTATAGAAAACATTGGCCTGGAAAGAAATTGTAAGACAATTTGTTTTAGGGTGCAAACCTGCTGTCTTCTCAGATTTCCTGCCCTCTGAATAAAGTGCCCATAAAGGTTCAATTCCTGTCTCTGTTTATTGGGTTTAAGAGGCAGCAAGAATGCCAATGTCTTTTCCATTTTCAATGAGGTGGTATTTGTCTTGCTCAGACTGACTTCTTTTACTTAGCATAAGTATCTCCAGGTCCACCTAGACTATGACAAAAAGTAAGATTTCCTTCTTTTTGGTACCTGAGTAGCAGTATTCCATTGTGTAAATGTACCATGGCTTTTCCCCCTACTCATCTACTGATGGGGACTCAGGCTGTTTCTGGATCTTGGCCATTGTAAATGACCCTGCAATGTGAGGGACGCATATTAACAAATATATGCCAATTCTTTTTTTTAAGATTTTATTTATTTTTTTTTTCAGAGAGGGAAGGGGAGGAGATAGAGAGAGAGAGAGAAACATCAATATGCGGTTGCTGGGGGTCATGGCCTGCCACCCAGGCATGTACCCTTACTGGGAATCAAACCTGTGACACTTTGGTTCGCAGCCCGAGTTAAATCCACTGAGCTATACCAGCAAGGGCTACCAATTCTTTTTAAATAATACGAGTAAAAATTTTTATGTGTAAAATTCAATTACAGAACTATAACTATTCTAAATATAATACTTTTATTCAATATCAGTTTTATCTAACATCAGTTTTGTTACTAATAAAGCCATTAGGTCTTGATTTGGGGAAAAATTTAGTTATCTAATGATTGCTATGAAGACTTTTTTAAAAACATGCCTTAAAACATGGTATTGCATGCACTTCAAAGAAATGATAGACCTATAGAAGGTAAAGGACCTGACATGTACTTTTCGAATGTAAGTATTTGCTGTTTTCTTTTCAACTGAGCTTCTACATACATTGTTTTTACAGATTTTTTTGTACTTAATTTATAATTTTCTAAGAGAAAAAAATATTGGTCTGAGCATTTAAACTCTTTATATTAATTATGTATATTTCTTATATAATTCTTTATATAGAGAGTGGGAATGAAGTATATGTTTTAAAACAAACACAGTGTACCAGATACTTGAAATGCTGTTGGCCTTTTACAATAATGTCACAATTTGGCCTAACATATGCTTAGAATATAAACTAATTCTTACTTCTATCACCTGTCCCATTAGCTTATAATTTAGGGCTTTAGGAAATTTGCATTTAAGGGAAAAATATTTTATTTTTTAGAAAAAAAATAAAGAATGCAAGAGAACAGTATGAAATATTGCTACCCGAATCCCTCATCATTAATTTTAGGGTAAAGGCAAAAATCCCCAAATGTTCTGTCAGCAAACACAGGCTAGAATGAAGAAGTAAACATTCAAGAGATAGACATCCAGGCTCAGTCAAGTCAGTCTTGTGGAAGCAATAGATTTAATGTTCTTTTCTGCCATTCTCAAAACCCAAGGAAATAAAGGGATAGCATTGCTTTCATCAGGTCTTACTGTACTACCTGAAATGCTATGTATGTTTGGGTTTTGATTTTCCTTGTGTGTGTGTGTGTGTGTGTGTGTGTGTGTGTGTGTTTTTATGTGGCCCACATCATGTGTTCTGAAAAGCACAAAGCAGCAATCATTAGTAATTCTATTGCATTTTTTAGAGACCTTATAGTCTGTTTTTTACTTATCCTTGCCCCATATTTTCTTCTATGTATCATTACAATCAAGAAATTAAATGTCTTAAGGGAACCATTAAATTCTTGAGATTTTCTTAAATCCCTCAAGAAGCACACAGGAACTACACACATTCAATATACCCTTTTAATTAGAAGATGAACTCCAGGGACCCTACTCCCCTTAGACTAAGGTAAACACAGAACTGAATGTGTTATCCGAATCTATCTTCTGAGATGATTGTGTTTGGATCATCTCATGCTTGCTTTCTCACCCTGGAGGCTACTCCTTTGGTTCTCATATATTAAAGATGAAGCTGGAATTTCAATTCTGTTACCTAGAACGTCTATCATTCACTTAATTTTTGAATGACTGTAAACATCAGACACATTGAACTGTTGTATTATGTTTTGTTTTTGTCTTTGGGAGGTAACGCATACAAATAAACCATGGGATGAGAGATTATGAGGTTCTTACATGAGCTAAGGTGTTGGATACCTTTTCTTCTTTTGGTAAGTTCTATTCCCTTACTGGACTATCCCATGCACATACATCTTGCATATCAGCTAAAAATATAAAAAAATAGCCATAAAGATGGGAAAGAAAGATAAAGCCCAGATTTTAATCTGATCATTCATTACAATCCATCATAACTACATATTTGCTTGGGGATTACTCACCTGTCAGCCACTAAGTCTGACATGGGCATCTGCTCATTGATTATTGTTGTGGCAATCTGGCACTGGGTTCTTTTATGAGTTCTACTTACTCTCCTCAAAAGTAGTGTCCATGTCTCACAAGTGAAAGAGTGAAGCCACCAAAATCATTATCCTTTATTTTATGGAGGTAAATTTACCCTACTGTAAACCATTAAAGTATTTGTTTTTATTTTGGTATAAATGTGAAACTATAGTTAAGTTATTCAGATAAAGTGAAATAGAAATCAGAAATTTGCATTGACTTAGTAGGAAAGACATTGCATATTCTAAGAAATGGATTTCAACATAAAAAATACTATGAGGAACTACTATAAATTTTAAAGGTTTTTTTTTTTTTTATTTTATGGGTTTGCTCTGCTTTTTCTCAGAAAATGTTTAGACTCTGTTCCCTGAGTTTCCAGCATGATAATTTCTCTAGGATATGAAAGACCAATTGTAAGCTCTTGTTATTCTCTCTGCTTCATATCCCAGCTCAGAGTGCCCTCTCCCCTTTCCAAGTGGGCAGGCTTCTCCAAAGCCATTGCCCCTGGCTGTTTCCTAAGGATGGCTCAGAGGTGGTGGAAGTCAGGGCCCTGCCTTTCATTACATCAAGTTTTAAAAATGTGGAGTATCAACAAAACAGAAAGGCATATGTCAAATATCTTGCTTTAAATGCCACAGTACAGTTTATTCTTCCATCTTGGTATATTTGACATCAAGTACTTTTAAATCCAAAATGGGGAGTTCAAAAGAGTTTCATGGTAACATATATTAAAATTTCAACCTTGAATAGTGTGCTTTCTAAACTGGAATTTTTTACATATTTTAGAATAAAATTTATTAATTTCCCGCCCCCTTCTCATTAAAACCAGCATTTTAAATGCACTCTGAAGCTGGAATGTTAATCTTTGCCTTTTTCTTCATGGAATTTCCTTATAGAACAGGCAAATCAGCACTGCCTGAAAAGACTAGGGACTTTCTAGTTAAATTTTTCCAATTTTATAGATGAAACAACCAGAGAAGAGAAGTCAAGAACTCAAGCCACACAGCTAGTTAGGGACTATCAGTAGTCTGATGGCACAGAATGATTATTCTCCACTATTCCTGTCTTCTTGTCATTAACAGGTTCCAAGAAAAAACCACATGGCTGATGTTAATTTTATGATGGTTACTGAATTTATCCTTTTGGGGCTGACAGATCGTGCTGAACTGAAAGTGTTCCTCTTTGTGTTGTTTCTGCTCATCTATACGGTTTCTTTGGTGGGGAATCTAGGAATGCTCTTTCTAATCCACATAATGCCCAAACTTCACACACCTATGTACCATTTCCTAAGCTGCCTGTCATTTGTTGATGCCTGCTGTTCCTCAGTCTTTGCACCCAAATTGCTGCTGAACTTCTTTGTTGAATGGGATACAATTTCTTTTTCTGCATGCATTGTGCAGTATTTTTTAGGGGGGTCACTCGTTACCACCGAGGGTTTCTTGCTGGCAGCAATGGCATATGACCACTACATGGCCATTGTGAACCCTTTACTTTATACAGTGGTGGTGACAAAAAGAGTTTGTGTTGCCTTGGTCTTTGGATCATGTGTAGGAGGTTTAATCAACTCACTGACACACACAATTGGCTTGGTGAAATTGTGTTTCTGTGGGCCCAATGTCATCCATCACTTCTTCTGTGACCTTCCCCCACTGTTGAAGCTATCATGTTCTGATACATCCATGAATGAATTGTTGCTGTTAGTCTTCTCTGGTGTTATTGCCATGGTCACTTTCTTGACTGTGATGATCTCCTACATCTTCATAGTCGCTGCTATCCTGAGGATTCGCTCGGCAGCAGGGAGACACAGAGCCTTCTCTTCGTGTGCGTCACACCTCACAGCTGTGACTTTGTTCTATGGCTTTATAAGTTTCAGTTACATTTAGCCAAGCTCCCAATATTCCTTAGAACAAGAAAAGGTGGTATCTGTTTTCTATCCCCTTGTCATTCCCATGTTAAATCCATTGATTTACAGCTTGAGAAACAAGGAGGTGAAGGATGCAGTGAAAAGGGCTATAGAGATGAAATGTTTTCCTTGTTAACTTTATACCATATGTGTCCTAAAGTAATACACAAACAAGTGCTTTTGATAATGATATCTCTATGAATTTATTTAAACTTGGGTCTCAAAGGTATCTTAGAGTTTATTTAATTGGAACCCTCTGTTTTACAGTAGAAGAAAAAGGCTGAGAAGAATTACATGTTATAGTACATATACCTGGTCATTGTGTAAACTAACCTAAAAACTATATGAAGATTTCAGTTAGTTATATCTGGACAATTGTTGACATTTCAATTCTTGCATATCGGTGGAAATGAACACATATATAAAGATATCTAGACAGAAAACACAAAAATAGAGATATACAAACAAAATCTATAAATAATAAAATATATTTTAGCTTGGTCTCTTTGTTGCACAGAAAACAAATAGAAAAATAAATTTCAAGCAAAAAAATAAAACATTGAGTTGTTTAACAAAACAGACAGATGCATGACCTTGAAATTAGCCTACACTCTTTCCGTCAGATATTGTGCAAAAGAAATCTAAATACTGGATGACACTCCGGAAAAAGAACTTGGTACTAGATTACCTCCACACTCACAGTAGTTAGTTTAAATCAGCGGTCGGTCCCCAATATCACCCCTCCCGTCCCTGGATTCTGCTGACATTACTGCCTGAATTTTGCCTCCTGTCTCCCTGCCAGCCCAACCTCAGTCTGTGGAAACATTGTGTTCAATGAAACTTCTCCCTGGTGCCAAAAAAGTTGAAGATTGCAGGTCTAAACCATTTCCCTATTCCTGGACCCAGTTTACATTACCACATATGAAACTGAACAGGATGGAATGTCACTGTTTTACCATTTCACGTGAAAGGGCCCCTAATTCTCAGGTAAAACTTACCCTGAACAATTTTAGAAAGGATGCCTCCATGATCATTAGGGAATCAATAATAATCAGATGAATTTCCTCCTTTTCTTAAGGATTTTCCAATATCTTAAGGATTTTTTTAAGGATATTCTTTAGACATTAAAAAGAAAATTTCCTGAAGGTATTCTAGAGAGGAGAAATATGTAAAACCAATTGTTTTCCCTATGATTCAAACTGTACATGCAGGTAGAAAAGGTACAGTCAGCCCATAATTACTGATCGTTCCATGGTGATCTTTTTTCCCTAACTTGTTGTAAAATTTCCTATCTGGAAAATGAATATGGTATACTAGAGGATATCTTCATCTACAAATAAAATTAAATTTAATTTTGGGGGGTTTGCTTTAAATACTGAAATAAGTACAGGTCAATAAGCTAAGCAGCACAATGGGAAAGCTCTATGCTCTATAAATATTAACTCATGTATTTACATAGCAGCTAGATTGAAATTCTTTTCTCTCAGTGACAACCAAAACCAAATAAAGGATGTTTCCAGTATCTGTGAAGGGAGCAAACAAAAACACATATTATATTAGAAAATTATGCAAAGTAACTCATATAAAAGTTTGCCTCTTAGAATGAAAAAATAACATCACCACCACCAATGCTGAGAGCATCATATAGCTCTTCATGATTTTCTAAGATCATTTAATATGTTATTTGAAATTTGGGCCCATAAAGCTATATGTATGTGACTTTTATGTATGGTACATTCATGCAAATACATTTGTATGGAAGTTTTTATTTTAAGAATAAAATACAAATATAATAATAATGATAATTAGTAAACATGGCTTTATCTGGTTAGTCACACTTTTCAAAAGTATTCAATGTCTTATATTTTGAGTATGAAACACAAGGAATAATATACAATCAAGTTGATTAAAACTCAGAAAAATAAATCATAGTGTAATTTTAATAAATTCCCTTACAATATACACTGTGTAAAAGAAGGGTCTGGCCCACAGGGTGCAGATACAATAACAGTTTATTAAGTGTGCATGTCTGAGAGAGGGAATTATTTCATGGAAAAAGTGTACAGATTTTTTTCAAATACTGATCTTCAACTTGTACTAAACTTGTATTTTACCATTATACAGTGACTGGATGCTAAGATGAGAAATAAATTCTTTCTTCTAGGGAGAGAAGTTGTAGGGGAAGTTGCAGGCTGGAAATTGTAAAAGTAATACACCCTACATTCATATTCTGAAAGCAAATGAAGCTCCGTCAAGAAGATTCAAAATGTCCTTAAATGATAAGTATAATTAGTCCATAGGAAATAAATGAAGACTTTTTCTATAAAATATCTGATGCAATGCCATCAATTGCCATGTGCACAGATAAGAGTTGAGAATGATACTTGTAGCTCCAATTCTTTCAGCTCTTACATAAAATTGGTTACTGTCCAACCTCAACACTGGAGAAATCAGGACTCAGTAGAGGTCTGTCTCACAACATTTTTTTTTGAACCCTCAGAAAACCTGCATCAAATATGTGTCCATTGTCTATTTCATGTGTGCAGCCTTGGGGCTTGTGATTTGGAAACTGGCCTGGCTCATCAGGAAAATGAGGTGCTGGTAGCATGTGGGTTGGGTGTGGCTCCATCTGCACGGTGGGGAGGCTTGACACTTACTGAGAAGAAACCTGCAAGCTAGTGCAATAGATTGACATTCCTAAGATTTGAGATTTGGTCTTATGCTGTGAGCACACAATGATTATATAAACAGTAGCTTCAATGACAGTTTTCAGTTGTGCTCAGTCAAATTGGCCTCTGGACAAATTCAAACTCCCGGAATCATGGGCCTCTAAGGATCACACTGCCATCCCATTTAATCCATAATCTAATATAAAATAGTCCCTACAATACTCTCATGGTTGTCTACATTCCCTTACAAAATCAGCATTTATTAAATTTTACCAATTATATGATCACTTTTTAAAATTTAAGCAAGACAGAAGTCACTCCTTAGAGTTTATGTCAATTGGTCTTACATGTCTTATGAAGTCTTAGAATTCATATATTCTCATTCTTCATTCTTAGGCTCCTGACATGTTAAGTTTTTGCTAAAATATGATCCTGGGTCAAATTTTTTGTCACTCTGGATATTTCCTAAGATTTCCACTATTCTTTATGCAGTATGGTTTCAAATCCTACTATGTTCACTCCTTACTGTGTCAATGTCGAAAGGCTGCATGGAATAAATGGTGAAAGACCACAGATTTTTGAATCACAGAAGTATTGTATCAAAATTATTGTTCTAGCACTTCTTAAAGTGCAAACTTAGAGAATGTCTTTAATTATTCTGAGCCACACATAATATCAATCCTATGAATTGGAATATTTAATTAAAGAAAAGCACATAATGATTGGACACAACAATTGTGAAATGCCTGGAAAATACTAGGCATTCAGGCATTTAATAAATAGGAACAATTCCAGCTAGGATCCTTCTTTACATTTGATTGCTAAAGAAAAAGGAATACTCTTGTTAATAAAACTAATTATAATATTCCCTGAGTGTTAGTCTGTTTTCATGATTGCTTTGTTTTAGACTAATTGTAAATTTTTACCACCTTTTATATCTGTGTGTGTTGGTTTGGATGAAGTTGGCCTATCTTAGTGACCTATGTGTTGTGGTTTGCCTCTTGCCCCTTTTAAAATGTAGCCTATTATTTCATCCTGTATTTATTCCCTTTTATATTTTTTATTCTTTTCTCCAAGTAACCAATGTAGTATTTCTAAGAATTACTTTTATGTTCAGCCAATATAATGACAAAAATGTTGAAATTAATATTTCTCTCAGTGTCATAATTGGCTAAATTACCCCTAATACTAAAAGGCAATCTAATGTATGAAAACACACACACAAATTCTATTTAGTAATTTCTTCCACCTCTTGGGGGTTGTTTCACATCGAAATATTACATATTTCCCATAATCACTACCAATAATATAGTTTAGAAGCACATGGTAATCAATAAATAAAATGAAATAGCACTCTTTAAAATTAAAAATTATGTATGATGGATAATATGCGTATATAATTCTTAATACTGGAAGAGTTAATTTTTAATAGGTCAACTTTTCCTTGTAGAGCCTCATATAAGACAAGAACATCAACGGTTTTCTCTAAAGCAGAGAAAAGGCCAAATGCATCCTTGCTACAATTTGGAAAGTTAGCACGGGGCCTTATTTTCCTCAGGCTTCCCTTGAGCTGTTTTAGTGAAGCTGAGTGTTCACAGAATCGCTGGGGATTCCATCCTCCAAAGACCATAAGTCAAATATAAACATAAGCCAGAAGAGTAATAGAAAAAAAACAGGTTTCCTCTCAATCCAGGTGTTATATTTAGTGTTCTAACAAAGAAGTCACAAAGGTGTTTCCTGAAGGCTTTTTAAAAACAACAGTTCTCAATACATGCTGTGAATGGAATGTGAAGTAAATTGATCTGCTTCAAATACATTCCAATTATTGAGAGGATTAGTGGGTTTATTCCATCTTTCCTCAATTCTCTATATTTAAAGCTTTATACATTTATGTGCATATAGTGATACCAATTGCAAGAGCTGAATTTATTTAAAAGAATTCTTTAACATCTAAGATTGATTATTACAAACCATTGAATTTTCCTAAACTTGAAGAAAGATCAATGATTCATTTGGCCCTATTATCAGAGCTAATTATTAGACTCAAAAAAGTATTGTATATAATAGACTTTACAGCAAAAGAAACACACCATGTGGAATGCAGTCCAGATGAAAATTATTATTTATTAAATTATGACCAAAGAAACAAATATAGAATCAGTGAAATAAAAAACTCATCATCAAGGTAAAAAAAAAATGTTTGGTGCCCACCACTAAATGAAGGGATCAAAAAACTGTGGTACATTCACATAATAGAATACCACATAGCAGAAAGAAAGAAGGAGCTCCTTCCTACCCTTGGCAGCAGCATGGATGGAACTGGAGAGCATTATGCTAAGTGAAGTAAGCCAGGTGGTGAAAGACAAATACCTTGTTATCTCACCTATAAGTGGAGTCTAATCAACAAAACAAACAGGTGAGCAAAACAGAACCAGAGTCATTGAAATAAAGAACAAACTGACAGTAACCAGACAGGAAGGGGGAGAGGGAAAATGGGGGAAAATAGAGGAAGGGTCAACAATGAACATGTATGAAGGACACACAGACAAAGCCAAAGATGGGTTGGATTGAGGGTGCGAGGTGGTGATGAGTCAGGTGGGGATGGAGTGGTGAGAGAAAAATAGAGACAACGGTACCTGAACAATGATAAAAAATAAAAGTAAAGTAAGTGAAAGCAAAACTAACTAAATAAACTAAACCAAAAAAAGCAAAGAACTAAAAAATTATTTTAATCAACAGCCTATAGGTGAATAGAAGGTCCAGTCTCTATTTTCTTTACTTGTTTTACTTTGAATACACAGCAGTTAGAGATGATCTATGGTGTGACAGACATTTCTTACATATTTTCCTATATATTTTTCACAACTACCTCTTTAGGGAGGTTTACCGATGAAACTAAGTTAGGCTAGGAAACTAAGCCTTAGACTCGAAATCAAAGCTCAATGTGGTGAAAAATAACTGGTCAATCTTTTTAACCTCTGAATTTTCACCAAAAGGAATGACAACACAACTATTTTGTAGTATGACTTACAGTGTTTAAATTGTTATAAATGCAAACATCAAATTGCTGGTAGTAAAGGGTAGAAATCCAACCCCATGTCTTTCTCACTGTTCATTCCATACCAGGGAAGTATTGTTCCCTCGGCATGGGATGTAGAATGCCATTTTCATAGGTGTTCAGTTAAAATAGATTCAACCATCAAGTTAATATGAGACGTGTTCTGTATTATTCCTTTCTCTCCTTGGAAACTCTCAGAGAATAGTAGCATATTATATTTTCCTGTTAGTCCCACAGTAAAGAAAGCTTTCCTTAAGAATCATTTAACCAAGTATTCCTCAAATTCACTAGGCATCAGAACCTTAATTTTCATGTATCTTGGGTAATGTATAAAGCCTGACTAAAATTAATTTAATTATCTGTCTTTTTGTGGGTAAAATGCTAGGTTGATATGCCATTTCATATGCCAAAACCATGTGCATTGTCCTGAAAATTAGGTTTGAAATTTTTTAATGGAAAGAAATAAAATATATTAAAAAGTTTCCTGATTCAATCTTAATTTAAAAAAGATCTCATGTGGACTAATATAAGCCATTGGATAAAAAATGCTATAGGAAATCAAATGATGAAGAGATAAATATCTGCTGGAGTAGCAAAGGATGACTTGCTGGAGCAAGCAAGTTTTAACAAATAAGTCATATTTTCATGAGAGAAAATATTTGATTATTTTTACTCTCTTCTCTGGACACCCTTGAATGGCACTTTTCATTTTTATACAAAATATATTATGTTTTCTTAAATGTTATATATATGTGTGTGTACACACAACAGACACACATATTTACATATGTATCCATTGTTTTCATTGTTTAATGCATTTGTCATGTGTGTTTGTTATCAAAGTTAAACAGATGTCACAGAGAACATTTGTCTAGATGTCTCCAAAATTTTTCTATTAAATATTGAGTGCTTGTGCTTGTTGTTAATGAGTGCTGTTCCTTGAAATATGAGGCCCTTGCCTTGTCTTCTGGGATCTGGACTGTACTGAATCAAGGCCCCAGCTCTTGAACTCTGTCAAACATCCCTATTAGGGCTCTCCAAGGGTATTTTAATTTCTTGAGGGGCTCCTCAAGAAGTTGGCATAATGCCAGCTTCTAACTCCTGGTGCAACTTTGAGCCAAGTAAACTTTGAACCAGGCTAAGTTTTTATACTTGCAATAAATGGATTTACTGTGCATCATTATTGTTGACTTAAAACTATGCTGTTTTTCTAAAGTAACTAGCGAATTGAATTCACATACTTAAGCTGTATCTTTGGTTATATTTCTTTATTCTCTTATCTCCTGCAGACCCTTTGCAGAGGAGTAACATAAATGGCTGACAGAAACTCCAGCACGATCACAGAATTCATGTTCCTGGGCTTGACTGACAGCCCAGAAGTGAATGCTGTCCTTTTTGTGTTGTTCCTCGTGATGTATCTCATGACTGTGGTGGGCAACGTCTGGGTTATGGCACTCATTATGGCTAGTGCCCAGCTCCATTCTCCAAAGTACTTTTTTCTTTGCCAGTTGGCTTTCTTAGATTTCTGCTATTCTTCAGTCTTTATTCCTAAAATGTTACTGAACCACATAACGGGGCAGATGGTCATCTCCTATCTCGGCTGCCTCCTTCAGTATTCCTTTGTCAGCATGCTCCTGACCACTGAATGCTTCCTTCTGGCTGCAATGGCATATGACCGGTATGTTGCCATTTGCCACCTCCTTCACTACAGAGGTCTCATGACTCCCACATTGTGCATGTACCTGGTAACTGCTTCCTACCTACTAGGCTGTGCCAACTCACTCACTCACCTGAGTAGCTTGCTCAGTCTGTCTTTCTGTGGGTCCAACATCATTAACCATTATTTTTGTGATATTCCATTGCTCTTTCAACTTTCGTGTTCTGACACCCAGTACAGTGAGGTTTTGTTTTCTGTCCTCTCTGGAGCAACATCAGTGACTACCTTTCTGATAGTGGTTAGTTCCTATCTGGGAATCCTCCAGACTGTCCTGAAGGCACACTCAACAAGGAATATATATAAAGTTTCTCCACATGTGCCTCCCACTTAATGGTAGAAACTCTCTTCTACAGGACAGTAATATTTACTTACCTGGGAACCAGCTCTTGCTACCAACAGGATAGAGCCAAAATCCTGTGCTTGTTTTACACCCTTTTGCTGCCAATACTAAATCTTCTGATATACAGTGTGAGAAACACAGAAGGCAAACAAGCAATGACAAGAATGATTATGAGAAAAATATTTGCTCGGTATCCATAAATTTTCAAGCAGAAATATTTAAGAAATATTTACTGATGTTACAGGCAGGTGCATTGTTAACTACCTGTGGGGCTTGGAGAAAGGAAGGATGGTATTTTTAAGGGTTTTAGAACATGGTCATTAGACCAAAAATCAAGAAAACAGAAGCATATTAAATTAAATGTATGGGTGAAATAAAAGGAAATGGGTATCATAAATATAAATTTACAAATGAAGAAATTATTTAGGGATGTCATGGTAAAACCAGGAGGAATCCAGATGTCTTCAGATACTTCTTACACAAGCAGGAAATTGTTAAGGTGAACTTTCTCAATAGTTTTAGGCTGTAATATAAAAGAACAACAAAAAGGAACTTCTCAAATCTAGTAAGTCCTTACTTATATACAAAGATACTTTCTCCAACAGTCACTAAAAGACCATATAGACAAGCAAGTATTTACCTGAAATTTGCTTCATTTGTTTCTGCACTTTGTGGTGATGTTTCTCACACCAGTTTTTGCTTTTGGGAATTAAACCAGTCATTTAATGGAATTTAATGGTATGTGAGTGAATATGGTCTCTTTGTTTAGATCTATAACCAGCCTAAAGGTATGTGTTTGATTTTGTTGCTATTAAAAACCACTGTTAGAAGTGCACAGCTGTTAATGATATATATTAATTATGTGTTAATATACAGCTATATCTATATATCAATGTCTATATATATATATATATATCTACCTACACACAGTTTGTATAAGATTAATGCATTAAGGTGTTGGATTCAACTGTAATTCATAGTGGCCAAACAATGTAACATATGTAGGTATGAATACTACGTATTTAAATATTCAAATTTTTGCAAGGTTAAGCAACACAGTGATAAAAACGTATTAGATAGAGAAATATGGAATTGAAAAGGACAGGGCACATGTTATATTTGACTCGAAGAAAAGTCATAAAAAGAAGAGAAAGGAGAGGTTCGATTTGTTTTATAGAGGTTGGAGGAATACAGTTGTAAGAATTTTAAAAGCTTTACACTAAATGTACTTGAAAATCAAAGAAATATATCTTTAACAGTATCTTGATTACTTAGAAGCTATATGAAAGCACATTTTGACTCAATGTAATGAGATTTTATAATACATAACATACCAAGATCAACTAAAATGTGAAAAGCATTATTTGGAAGATTCAACCCAAAGATGGATGAGAATTTGGTGAGACTTTGTAGGGAGCAGTTTCAGTATGAGAGGAATGGTTATGTGGTTAGCCTCTAAGTATTTTGTTTTGTTTTGTTTTGTTTTTTCCTTAAAATTAGGCATGCTGCTAATGACTCTTAGATAGACTATAACTTACGAATTTTAAAGAACCAGACGTCCTGTTTTTGTCACCAGAATCTATTTTCAGAATAATAGACATTCATAATTGAATGGAACCTTATAACCTGTTCAGAAAACAAAGTACTGAATAAGAGAAAGAAAACAAAAAGTTACATTTATATGTCTAAATGGGCCTTATTAGTCATTGGTTACTTAGTGGCATTCTGAATTTCAGCTCAGTTCTCTTTTCCTGCATATGGTGTTAAAAAGGAATTTTTTCCACTGTAAGATATCTAAGAAACTCTGAGTGAGAGACACATTTATACCTTTATCAGACCTCTGACCAGTTTATATTTCACCCAAGAAAACTAGTATTTTTAAGATTCATTCAAATTTCTCAAATCCAGTATTTTAAACTAATCTCACTGCTATTCTTGTATTCAATTTCTATTTTTATATATACTTTCTGGATAAAAGTATTTTGATACATTCTGGCAAACAAGACAATACCTGGCAAGTGAGACAAATAACCTTAAAATAAGTTTCCTCTTTTTTTGTATCATTGCTACTGTCTCAGTTCAGGTCTACATTTTCTCTAACCCTAACTCTTGATAAGTCTTCTGACTTCTTCCATTGCCTAGTTGCCCTTTAACACATCTCCATTTTTACTATCATGATTCATTCGTTAGTGACACATACTGTCTCTCCTTTTAATAAGAAATCCAAATCATTTGAATTTTTTGGTTTTACATGCACTCCTGTGGCCTCTCCATTCTCCAACCATACACTAAGATTCTGTGTAGTAAGTGGCTTATTGTTTTCAATTTACCAGGGTGTAAATTTTTACTCCCTATGCTTGCATATGTCTTTATTTAGAATTCTTCCTCCTGCAATACAATAATAATCCTCAAAGACCAATGTGAAGAATTTCTACCTCTTTAAAGGTTTTCCTGAAAATTTCCTCAAGAATATTGGTTCCATTCTCCATTGTTCTATCATTGAACATAGTAGTATAAAAATGGATTGCAAAGTTTTCTTTTCACCTCCAACTCCTCTTCTGGGCTGTTCATTCTTGTGAGGAAAAGACCGCATCTTATTCATCTTCATAGCTTCAGAATTACTGGAAACTTCAGTATCACATAAGAGGTGCTCATAGTAGGTCATTAATTACTGCAATGGATCATTTTCTTGCCTATAATATATTAGCATATTTGATAGTGAAATGTAAATAAATTAAAATAATTTTAAAAATTCAAAATATTTCCATCTAGTACAGATAAAAAACTCAGCCACTGGTTGGAAGCAGGGTTTCAATATTTAAAGTGATGAGTATACACATAGTAAACAAGCAGGGGGAATTGCCCCTCGTGTATAGTAATGAAATAAATATTAATAAGGTAACTTGTGATTTATTAAAACTCTATAAAATATAGATCTTGGAAGATGTAAGTGTAGGAAAAATTATGATGAAACCAATCATCAGGGAAATGCTCAGAGAAATAAAATTTTGCCTGACCACTCTAGAATGCTTCACACAAATATGTAGAGGAAAGTTGGAGTTTTGGCCTCAAAATACTACCTGTGGTTATTCATCTAAAGGAAACAAATCAATGAGTATTCTGCATGACATTTAAAAACTAAACAAAGAAAACTTATGATCAATGGAATTGCCCAACAGTGGAGAAAATAATAAATGTGGATTAATGACTGTAATAGATTTCTATAAAGTTATTTATACTAAGAAATAAAAAAAATGATTGACTACCTATTAAATTATCAATAAAACATGCAAAGTGTTTTAAATACATATAATATAATATTATCTTCACAAACACATGAAGCAGGTATTATCATCATAACTTTGCAGGCATGGACAGAGAATCAAAGAGATTAAGATATTTTCACTTGGCCATAGTGCTACTTAATATTTTTGGATAGAAACTCAGAATTATGGTTCCCAAATCTAAACATTTTTAACTATAGTGTTGAGTCTTCATTTGAAAAGTTGTAATTACAAATATTTGAAAATTTAAAAGCACTGAAAATATGTGCGACAGAGTGTTTTTCAAATTAAAATTATTGGGGTGATGTTGATTAATAAGAGTATAAGTTCCAAGTGTTTTCTTAACAGAGAAATGTCAGTGTGCACATGAAAGTAGAATATGTTGTCAGACACTGATTCACAAATGCCATCCTCCCTGGGGAAGTGATTGTTTCTGCAGCTGAATCTGGAAAAATATAAGATGTACCTGGAACATATTGTGCAACCAGAATTTAAGAGGTGGAAACAAGCAACCACAAATGACAAGAACATGTCCAAAAAGCAAAGGACACAGGAACTATTTGGTGATGGTTTCATTAGCAAAGCTAGAACAACTGGAGCAAGAAAAATGATGGTAGTATTGGATAACAATGCCAAAGAACAAAATCATCCCCAGCTAGTACACATTGGTCAAACCAGCTAACTCAATGAACACAAACATAGAAAGGAATGAAAAACTCTTCTTTACAGAATCATTTCAGTGAAAATACATGGAGCTCAGTTCAGGGAGCTCATTTGGTAAGAGTATCATCGTGATAGGCCAAAACTGCAGGTTCAATGCCTGGTCAGGACAAATACAGGAATCAGCAAATGAATGCATCCGTAAGTGGGACAACAAGCTAATGATTGTGTGCATGTCTCTCGCCCTTCCTCTCTCCAAAATCAATACGTTTTAAAAAATTTAAAAATAAAAAATGAAAGAAAATATATTGAAAATGTAAGGGAAAGAAATTTACTACCAAAACACCAGGGTAATAATTGGTGCAGACAACATATTGATGGATGCCATTAAGTATAAGTAAAATAGTACATACTCTAAATTTTTTCCATATAAGGTGAGACATATTTATTTATAGAGAGATAGATATAGTTCTATACCTCTAAATAAGTTTATTACAATGTGAAGAAATTGAACTCTACATAAAGAAGTCTGGCAGACACCACTTTAATGACTTTTCCATCTGCCTGAATCTCACTTGCTCCATGTATTTTTATGGCTCTCTATATCACTTTTACCCATGTGACCCTACCACTGCAGATGTTCCTGAAAAATAATTGTTTTTAAGAGATGAAATTCAGGTGACTCTAGGTACCTTCTCCATTTTGTTTTTCTCTGCAGCTCTTACCTCCATTGACATTACAGTTACTCTTCCCCTCCTTAGAACAACACTCTTCCTGCTCAAACAGCACAGCCACTTCCAGAAGACATACCCTCTGTCTGAATGAACACTTCCTCCCATATACTATACCTAATGATTCACTCTTCTCTCCTGGAAATATTTGTCTAACTGTCAACTTTGATTTATCCTTACCCAAGGACATCTTTAATATCATTTTTATTGTTATTCTATTACAGTTGTCCCAGTTTTTCCCTCTTGCCCTCCTCTGCCCATCCCAACTCAGGCTCCCATAGTCAATCCCTACACTGTTGTCCATGTCCATGGGCCATTCATACATGTTCTTTGTCTAGTCCCTGCCTCTTCTTGACTCCATTATCTCCCCCCCCTGCTCCCATCAGGTCACTTTCAGTCTGCCCCATGTTTCCATGCCTGCAGTTCTATTTTGTTCATTACTTTATTATTCATTAGATTCCTCTCATAGGTGAGATCATATGGTATTTGCCTTTCACTGACTGGCTTATTTCACTTAGTATAATGCTCTGCAGTTCCATCCATGCTGTTTGTTGCAGAAGGTAGGAATTCCTTCTTTCTTTCTCCTAGCTAGTGTTCTTTTGTATACATGGACCACAGTTTTTGATCTACTCATTTACTGATGGGCCCTTAGGCTTTTTCCAGCACTTGGCTATTGTAAATTGTGCTGTTATGAACATAGGGGTACTAAGTTCTTTTGAGTCAGTGTTTCTGGATTCTTAGGGTATATTCCCAGCAACACTATTGCTGGGTCAAAAGGCAGTTCCATTTTTAATTTTTTTGAGGAAACTCTGTACTGTTTTCCACAGTGGCTGCACCAGTCTGAATTCCTACCAACAGTGCACTAGGGTTCCTTTTTCTCCACATCTCACCAGTACTTGCTGTTTGTTGATTTCATGGTGGCCCTTTGGACTGATGTGAGGTGGTATCTCATTGTGGTTTTAATTTGCATCTCCCTGATGACTAGTGATGTTGAGGATCTTTTCTCATGTCTATGGGCCATCTGTATGTCTTCCTTGGAGAAGTTTCTATTCAGATCCTTTGCCCATTTTTCAATTGGGGAGGGGGAGACAGAGGGTGGATGGGGAAGATAGAGAGACAGAATGTAAATGTGAAAGAGAAACTTCCACTGATTGCCTTCTTATACCCACCCCCATGGTGGATCAAACCCATAACTTAGGTGTGTGCCCTGACCAGGAACCAAAACCTTTATGCTTCTACCAGCTAAGCCACACTGGGCAGGGGGAAATGCCAACTTTTTACTGAAAACTACCTTGATCATAATTTCTGATTGTTTCCTCATGCCCCTATTTCAGAACCCCTATAATAATTTACATTTTATTGATTTTTATATTCCTTTTGCCTTCTTAACATGTTGTATCACTAATTTGTAATTCTTTTTGTATCTCCATGCCTCAAACTTACAATCTATAAATATAATAAATGATAAAAGCAAACATTCATATCAACATTTTAATCTTTCTTTCCTAGAATCTATTACTCCTTTATAGCAGTTGATGACAATTAATCTATAGATTTCAATAAATACATGAAATCTGGTTTAAAGGAGTTACCATTTCTAATTATAATGCAATACAATTTGAAATTAACATTTTAGGGAAACTAACGTTTTACTTGAAAATTAAACACATAGAATGAAAAAATAATCTTAGTAGTTCTAAATTATATACAAACCTGAAAAATTACCTTTCTTATGTATATAATGTATCACAATGTGAATAATATTATCACATGTGCGTTAAAAATAAAGTGACATGCAGATGAAATTAAATTGTTCTGGGATTTGATTCTCTCACTCAGTAAACCCTCTAAATAGGTTTCAGATCTCTTGGGGTCTCAAGGAAGGAAAGGCAGACCCTGATGCCAAAACCTGCTTATAGATAAAAGATACTGATTAACATCACTAGTGGATAGACAAGTCATTTGTTGGATGCTCCTGTGGATGTGACTTAGTCACCCAACCTAAAAAATAAGGCATGGATTAGATTGCTGAGGTTCTTTCTATCATTAACATCCTATTGATAGGTAATATCTGATAACATTCTTACAGCAGTAGAAAATATTTCAACATCACAATATGGTCATATTTCAATACCATAGTATTTTGGTTATGAAGTGAGACCTGGATTTTTTCTATTTATAGCATGACAATTTAATTACATCTCTTTTTTTTTTTAAACTAGCATCTTTCTTTTTTTAATTTTTTTTAAAGATTTTATTTATTTATTTTTAGAGGGGGAAGGGAGGGAGATAGAGAGAGAGAGAGAGAAACATCAATGTGCAGTTGCTGGGCGTTCTGGCCTGCAACCCAGGAATGTACCCTGGCTGGGAATCGAACCTGGGACACTTTGGTTCCCAGCCCGCGCTCAATCCACTGAGCTACTCCAGCCAGGGCTAATTACATCTCTACACTTCAGTTTCATCATCTATGGGGGCAGAAATAATAATATTCATCTCATGGTACACTATAAGGATTAAACAAAATGATGCACTTCAAATGCTTAGAAAATATTGTGACCCACTCACAAAAATGTTACTTCTTATTGATTGCTTTCATCATCATCATCAACAACAACAATGCAGATAACTGTGTGTTGGAGCAGAATATAAAAGGGCTTTAGTTCATAGAAACCTCAAATGAAAACTACTCAATGAATAAAAATTATGATTTGCCTTTGTTGTGACAGTGCTGATGGTTATAATTTGTTTCTCTTTGGTGAGAATTTGTGTAGGTTTTAATTTTTAGGTCTGTTCATTAGTTTGTTGTTTCCAAGGAGGAAATAAAACATGTTTTGATGAACTTACCTGATTTTTAAAATTTCTATCAATAAGATCTAAGCAAATATAAAAGTTTACTAGACAATTATGAAGCTCTAGAATATGCAGTGTCATTTTGCCCCCAAAATGATGATTCCACATGATAAATAGAGTAGGTCTGATTGTAGAAATCAGGATGGGATGACATAAAGATGACATGACTTTCAGTAGTGGAAGTATTTTAGAGCCCAGGTCTCCAGACATTTACTTACTTGTTCATAATCTTCCTTGTTATATTGTCTTCTGGACCTGTGATACCAAATCCAGCCCCATAGGCAGGCAAACCCAGTGACCTGGCAGTCTGAGTGTAGATGTTGTTACTCTTGTAACAAAAGCTGATAATGATAGCAATACCTTCCTAGGCAAAATTTTAAAGACCAGTGGCATAGAATCTCCTAAATTTAGGATGCTTTCATTATTTATTGATTCTAGTGGAAATATTTTTAATGATTATTGAATTCTTAACCACTAAACAAGTAAAATTCTTTATATAAGTTGAATATGCAATGTATTACAGCAAATTAATTACAGGATTTTAACCATTGAATTGATTTTTAAACACTAATTCAGAAAATCAATCTTAAATGACACTTGCATGGGAGATAAACATGAGCTTATTTTTCTGTTTTATTTTAAGTGTGGATTCCTTACTATAGTTGCAAACATCCCCTTTTGTCTTTTCCCAGTCCAGTTCTTTCTTTTTAAGATCTGGTTTCCAAAGACTGACCTCAGTGCATCTAGAAGGCTGCAGGATATTTTGGGGGGAGCAGGGGGAATTCTGAGATTTAGGCAGGCATGGCAGATACAATACAGGTTCATTATTTATTGCCTTATTATTCACTACAGTGTTTCTCACTGAAATCACTTCCAACACTACACATCTTGGAATATTTGCTGAATATTCCCCTATAACTTATTTCTTCTTTGCACCCATTCTGCTTCTTTATTGATTATTTCCCCTGGCTATACAATATATATTTTCCCACTTTGTCCCAGTTTAAAAGTCTATTAATAACTACAGATACAGTGGTTCTTCAAAATACTTAATATTTCTGGGACTTCACACCAGACATTGTCATACCTTGGAGGTAGGAAAGTGTGGCAGACTCCGGACAGCAGAGTTCCACCTTGTTGTGGCAGAAAGAGAAAATGAATGCACAGGTGACAGCAATCCTGTGGAGAAAAAGGGAACAGCATGGCTACTCTCTTAAAGGGAGAGAGAGCCTATGAGTGCCTCGGCCACTGTCTCCAAAAAAGAACGCCCTGACCCTTGCCTAGAGACGCTTTTATTGTTTTTCTTGGGGCTTCCATCAGAGAAAGATTTACTATCTATTTTATAGAACATTGTTGTCTACATTTTAGGTACAATCAAGGAAATGAAAATAACATGCAGAGGGGAATGGCGGTGAGCTGATTAGCTCTGTCCTTGGGTGAATTCACACAGGCTTTGGGAATTACCTTAAAGACAGAGGATACACATTTGCTATTTTAGACCAGGGTGATGGACTTTTACCAAGAGCAAGCCATAACAATCTGTATGCATTTTCTGGGCCCGATTCCCACAGGAAAACTTCTCACTTTGAAGGTCTGGCTCCTGCCTACCACTTTGATTCTGAAGGTTTTCCATACAGAGCTGAGTCACTTTTGCCAGACTGAAACAAACTGGTCCCATACAGGAAACAGACATAAACTATAGAGAGGAAGAAATATAAGCACATTTTAAAATATATTGATGTTAAGCAATGCATTTGCACACAACACACAAACAAAACCTCAAGGCTTTTTTTATAGGGAAGTCAGATTGTGTATCCTCGATGCCAGAGATTAGATAAAGTTTGAGAAAACAGCCTTACTATTTCTAGCTACTGGATGAGTAATTAAAAGGAAATTCAAAGGCCAATTTATTTGTTTACATAAGTTTTATATTACAAATGGTCCCATTAGCATTTATTAGGTACCAGTTACATAAATGCTCTATGACTATCTGCTGATTTTTCCTCTAACCATCAAAGAGTTGTTAAATAACTTTATGGTCACATGATCAGTCAGTATCAAAGCTAAGATTTGAATCCAGTGAACTCTTCCATAGCTACTGGGCTCTTAGCTGGTATGCTAAAGTATCTTTCAAGATCACAGATATTCTTCTGTAGAATTATCTAGTTGACAGGTGAGCTCTCGTTTTTTCTAGGATTTCTCTCAACCCCACATTATTTTACATGGAAGAATATGACTATAGCATTGAAAAACTTGAGATTTGCCCCTAAGGATGTTACTAGTCCTCTTAATTCTAGCAGGTCTTTTCAACTGAGCCACACTCATTCCCTTTCAGTTTGTAAGGAGCAAATTCACCTCTTGATGCACACAGCTTCTGAAGAGTTACCGCATCTCCAAACGCCACCTCTGAAAACATCCTCAGGTATCAACAATTACCTCTGTAAAGAAAATGATGAAAATGAAAACAAATCAAATAGGTCATGAAAAATGCCATGACTATGACTTTATTATCCTTCTATTTGTTTCTTTAGAAGGGTCAGTAAAGATATTATGGGTTCATTGGTCACTCAAGTAAAGTCATGTATGCTGACATCCTCTATATTGGATGAGAAAAACAAGAAAAGAATGATGTCAAAAAGTAATTAGAACATGCCAACTGAGTTCCTACTTGTTGGATTCACAGATTATCTACCTCCCAGAATCACTTTATTCTTGGAATTTCTCATAATTTATTCACTAACTGTGGTGGGAAATACGGGCTTAATAATCCTAGTTAACATCACTTCTAGCTTACAAACCCCCATGTATTATTTCCTCAGCAACTTGTCTTTCTTAGACATCAGCTACTCCACAGCAATCACTCCTAAAATGCTGGTGAATTTCTTAACACCCAGGAGAACCATCTCTCCCTATGGCTGTGCACTACAGATGTTTCTCTTTGGTCGTTTTGCTGATGCTGAGTGCCTTATCCTGGCAGCAATGGCATACGACCGCTATGCAGCCATCTGTAAGCCACTGAGCTACCCTACACTTATGTCCAGACTGAAGCAGTCTGTGCCTGCTTCATTGTGCTGGCGTACTTCAGTGGAAGTGTGACTTCAGTGGTGCACGTGTGCCTCACATTCACACTGCCATTTTGGGCTCCAATGTTGTCAACCATTTTTTCTGTGATATCCCACCTCTCCTGGCTTTATCATGTGCAGACACCCATGTCAATGAGCTTCTGCTCTTTGTCTTGTGTGGCTTCAACCAGTCTAGCACTTTCATGGTCATATTCCTCTTTTATGTTTGTATCCTCATCACTGTTTTGAGCATCAAGCCCTCGGGTGGCAGAAGCAGAACATTCTCCACCTGTGCTTCCCATCTCATGGCAGTCACCTTATTCTATGGATCAGTCCTGTTCACCTACTTACATCCCGCCACCAGCTACTCCCTAAACAGTGATAAGATAGTGGCAGTGTTTTATATGGTTGTTTTCCCCATGTTCAACCCAATCATCTACAGTTTCAGAAACAAGGATGTAAACAGTGCCCTCAAAAAGCAATTAGAATGAAACTGGATTTTCAGATGAATGAGAGCTTAAATCACTGAACAAACTTTAAGGGATGGCCTGCTCTTCCAGTTTCATTATCGGTACTGTGCTGAGATATCAACTCTTTTGAATTTATCTCCAACAATAAAGATAACTTTCCAACCTCACTCTTTGAAAATGTTTTTGTCCTCTCTCATGTTCCCTCTGAAATTATTCTACTCTGAAACATTCCTAAACTAAAATAAATAATAATTTTTACTCTCCAGTTAGCTTTGCACTTTGATTTATCATACTATTCTTTATCATGTTGTATTGAATGTATATGGTGACTTGTCTGTCAATGTGCTCATATTAAAAGTTCCTTGGCAGCAAGGGATATATATTGGTTCATTTTTCAATAACTATATAACACCTGGTATATAGATTATTTTGAATTATTCTTTTAGTTTTAGTGTACTCTATGTTTAAAAAACATTGAAGAGAATATTGTCAAGTGAGCTGACTTCTAATCCTTCCTCTATTGAGTAGGGGGCATAAGTTTGCATGAGGAAGCATATCAGCTTTTTTAATAGGGACCTATTTAATGTAAGAGTTACTTTTCATTTTCCAAGATAAGTTAGTTTAAAATAAGTGAACCACAATGTATTTGAAAATCATAAGTTGTTATGAGTTTATCTAACTTTGAACCTGTAGAAGCAGCACAATTTACATTTTGGGCCAATACTTCTTTCTTGGGGGTGCAGGTATAGTGAAGAGAAGCCCACCCTGTACATTTTAGGGTGTTTAGCACTATCCCTTGTCTCTGCTCAGTAGCTGCCAGTAGCAATCCATCTACTTATGACAACAAAAATGTTCAAAATTTTCCCAAAAGTCTCTTCAGAGGCAAAATTTTTCTTGGGATGGAATCACTCATCTTGCTCAGCAGTGTTTCTTTGACCATTAGGCAAATACAGCCATTAGAGGGAAGTCACTGCCTGAACATAAGTCAGAATCATAATTTGGGAAGAACATCTCAGATGTGATTTATTCATTTTGTTCTGCATTATCACCCCAATTTCTATTTATTTCTAAGATCTCCTCTGACAGTATCCATAAACAGAAACAATTAACACATAATTTTAATAAAACAAAAATAAAATTAAAGTTCAACATATGTTTTATAAAATACAGCACGCTTGAGAGGAAGTTAGAAGTAGGTAAGGTATTTATGACAATTACATGTCATGAGATTTACTTTTCTGCTTCTATGAGGAGACAGGGTGCTGAGAAGCTGTATTTTGTTTCAGTCATAAAAATAATACACAAAGTTAAAATACTACAACTGGTGTTTCCTTGCCCTGGCTGGTGTAGCTGTGTGGATGATCGTGAGCTGTGAACCAAAGGGTTGCAGATTCGATGCCCAGTCAGGGCATATACCTGGGTTGTGGGCCAGGTCCCCAGTGGCGGCCACATGAGAGGAAACCACACGTTGATGTTTCTCTCACTCTCTTTCTCCTTCCCTTCCCCTCTCTTTCAAAATAAATAAATAAAATATTTTTAAAAAATAAAATAAAACTGGTGTTTCCTTTATAAAATTATGTGCATTTAATTGAGGTCATGAATAAAGTCTATGGGATAACTCTGTACGTTTATTTCATTGACATTGAGCATTGGGGGTGGGGCAAGTGAGTGAATGCAAAGAGTTGAATAATACCAATTTTTCTAGTGTGATCAGACAAATAATCTGCAGATCATATTTAAAGAATATTTATCTTCAAAGGAATACATTCATAAATTTTTTCTCAGAAATAAAAATATTTTTTGACACAGATGAGACCATATTTGCCACGCAGATGGCAGAAAGAGGAAGATAGGAAGGAAGTATTAATTGAGAACCCAACTTTTTTTGGCTGCAAACACTGTTAAGTATGCTGGAGAAGTCTCTCCTTAACTTTTAACTGATATTTTGCTATTAGTTCTAATGAAGTTTTTTCTCTTGTGATATGGTAATATCTTTTATTTTGTGTCTAAAGGCATGTTCATGTTTTATCAGTATCTTCACAACCATATAATAATGTCATAATTCTTTAAATTTTGTACTATATTTGGATTGACCCAAGATTTCACACTGTATTTATCTGCCTATATTAGAACATATTCTACTATTATGCTAAAATACCCAAGACATGCTAATGAATTAAGAGCAGAACTATACAAAACCATCTGCAACACTTTCCAAACACACAGATGTTTATGTTATTTGTATGATTCAAGAGAGCTAAATATAAAATTATATAAAAAGCTAATACACCTATGTGAAATATATGCAAAATTTCCACACTGTCCACAGATCCAGGGTGCTGGTTGAATTATTACACAGAGGGAGAACATACATTTTATATAAATTCTCCCAAAGGAGAGCATACAGTTCAATTAATTCTATGTGTGTGTATAATCATAGCACTTTAACGTGAATGATTGTTAAAATATTCGGGGCATGATGTCATGCATGATTTATGTGAATTTTACAATGGATCAGTGAGGTAGCCACAGCATGCATGAATGTCCCCACTTTAAAACAAAGAACCCAGCTTCACTTATTTCATCATTAGAACATCCAAACATTTGTCTGAGCAACATGCATGGGATTGGAACACATTTCTTTAATTCTTGCAATGGCATTTAGTCTCTGTATTGTGCTTTACCCAAGATGTTTGACTTTTAGGAAGCATGTTCTTGTTTAAAATTGTTTGATTTCTAAAAGGGGTACAATTTATTCAAGTGAAAGGAGAGGCATCTACTGAATAACTATTGAGAGGACCTGCTACTCTGATTAGCCCCAGTCCCAAGACACCTGAGAATTTGCTAATGATCCAACCTGTGGACATCTGAGATTCCATGTACGCCAAGAGACACAGGTTGTGTCACCAAAAGAAAAGAAAGCACACATAAAAATCTCTGCCCTCGGTGATAAGCCCTTTAAAGAATCACGATAATGTGGTCTTCTCTAGATACTCTGCTTATTCTTGCCTTTTCTGAGTTGTGAGTATGTTTAGGAGGTGATGATGTGGGTCTACTTTGGCTTTTGATATTTCCTGTTATCTCCACACTGCAAAAATTTGTTACCAGGTATTATGATTCCGTAAAAGCCATAAAATTTCCTAATCTGTGTTTTATTTTTCTTTCATATGTTCTTATTTTGTGAAAAGGGCAAAATTTTTCCATAATATCTCTATTTAATACTTGTGTATGTGAGAATGTCTGCATTTTATGTATTTAATAGTTGGTTTATATAGAGTCTAAAGCTACTTGTATATTTATGGCAAATTTCAGTTATTTTATGGTAAATGGGATATCTGAGAACTATAATGCATTTTAGCATATCACAAGGAAAATGATTTCATTCTAATCTTACATGATCGTAATTTTTGGAAACCTTTTACATCTAGTTTTATTTTCTGATTCCACTAGTGATATTTGAAGAATAATTTTCAATCCCCGGACTGTCACTATGCCTGCCCTATTGGCGAAAAACCTGGGTGTGCACACAGACACTCCATTCCCTGAGCACAAGACTGTTTTTGCCACAAGAAGGTGTTAGTTCTTCCCACTGCAACTCTGGTGTGCCTGAATAAAATAGTCCTCAAATCAGCATGCTTTGTTTTTCAGTCAGACTATCTAAGCTATGTAGTTTTGGATTTTTCAGTATGTCAAAGTTGTTGTTGATAGTGGGTTTTTAAATATTTTATCTGTTATTACTGTTTGTTAAACTTTCCGTTTGTAATTAGTTTTTTCATCTTGTAGAAAATTTTAGTCATAAACCATTCAGTATGCATCATTTTACATTATTATACATTATTTTAAAGTATAAGTTTATGTACTTATAAATTTACATACGTTAGACATACTTCATATAACAATCAGTTATATATTTATTTTCACATAATACTCTAAAATAACATGAGCAATACTATGAACAGTGAAAGATATATGATATATTCACATAAATTCATATATAAATATTATGTTAACATAACAATATTTTGTGGAAAAAGCTGCATGTGACCATATAGCAAATTCAAGTTGGGTTAATGACTGTGCACCTACAGTATAGCAAGATCATTATATTGAATACCATTAGCTCTTTTGATAGACATTTGCTTGGGTTCACTTTTCAGTAGAATGCTAAATGCTGTACACCTTATGGTTTCTCTCACCAACATCTTTATCAGCAACTGTGTCCTTGATCACGCATTATTCTGTGTTTTCAAATGCCTTTTTGGAGTCATAAATCAAAAATAAATGACTTTCACATGTTTTAAATAAATACCTTTTTCTCATCCTGGCATTTCAAGATATTAATCTGACAGTTGGAAAAACTGCATTTGAGCATACTCTTACACTATTAAAATGTGATTCAGGTATTTGCTTCCCTAAGAGAATTCTCATGCTTACCAGTATTCTAAAGCAGCCTTTATTTTATCAGGAAAATTTCATTGAGGAGTATCAAAGCCCAGCATTTAGTGACAGAAGAGAATTTGTGTTCTAGCTGTAATTCTAACAGCATAAGGGAAAATTATACCTTGATTCTTGGTAAACGCTTTTCTCTATTTATAGTTTTCTATATGAGCTTGATAGATAAAGTTGTTACTAGAAATCGTACTACCAACTTTTTGAATTCCTGTCTGTTTCTCATGTGTCCTGGTGTTGTTGAGTCTTCTCCATCAACATCATGTCAGTTCACATATATTTTGTGAAATCTTTGGTAGTTAAATTGACAAGAATCCCAATTTTTTTCTTTTTTCTCTAAATGATCAATGGGAAAATTATATGAACTCTGTTGTGTTACTTTTTTAATGACTTGTTGTAGAGAAGCAAAATATACAGCAGGTCAAGGGCAGAATTATATTGGAACTCAATCTTGCCTTATTCTAATATCCTCCCATGATATGGTGTTCCCACTACATTAAGGAGCCTTGGAGAAGAAAAAGTGTGTCATTAAGAACCACACAAATTTCCAGCCCTGGCTGGTGTAGCTCAGCAAAAGCTGCGCTTTTGAGCGCAGACTGGGAACCAAAGTGTCCCAGGTTCGATTCCCAGCCCGGGTACATTACTGGGTTCTAAGCCATAACCCCCAGCAACCACACATTGATATTTCTCTCTCTCTCTCTTTCTCTCTCTCTCTCTCTCTCTCTCTCTCTCTCCCCCTCCCTCCTTCCCTCTCTAAAAATAAATAAATAAAATCTTTTAAAAAAATAATCATACAAATTTCCCTTCACCTCCATTTTTTTAATTGAGCTTATTTCTGGGTTCTATATTTTTACATTCTTGTTATATTACACAAGCTTCTTTATGGCATTAAAAGTGTTTCATTAAAAAACAAAAATATATTCTTGCCACTTTCAATAAGTTATTCCCTCTTTTCTTAGGATACAGTTAAATTTGGATTTGTTGTGCTTCTAAATCCACCCATCTAAAATAGAAACAGGATTATATATAAATAATACATACATATTAAAATCTCAGTTTGTGAGGGGTGAGCTTATATACTTACAGAATAAATATTTTGGCTTAGATTTAAAAATACCCTGAAGACAACATCCCAAACTCACCCAAATCCTGACCTCAGTGGACTTCCATTTCCATGAGAGCACAACTCATACATCCTTCCTGAGGCGTCTGATGCATAACACAGTTCTCTGCATAAAAAAGCATGGTAGTTATTTTAAGCCACTAATTTTTGATGACTTGTTATAGTAGCAATAGGAAAGTTACACACTATATGGTAGAGTATCTACCATTTCTTACTATTTACCATCCCATTCTTGACTCTTCTTCACAGTACTTATCATCATTGTGGGCAGTATATCAAAAAGCTTCTGTTTTCTTAATAAAATATAAGCTCTTTGAAAGCATGACTTTTTTTTATTCATGACTTCATCTATAGCAAACATAATATTTTTTGGCACAGATTACTACTTAATATACTTGACAGGAAGTATGAAGGTATGCGCTAATAAATTTACTACTATTTAATGATAAATATTGTTGCATTAGTATTCTGTCATATCAAAAAACAAGTGAAACTAAGTTGAAGACTACCTTTTTGAAAGCAGAACATATCTGATATAGTTATGTCATGATAGAGATAATTTTGTTACCTCATAGTAACACTTTGCTTCTCTTCTTTTTGGTTTCTGGCTTTATTGTTTTAATACTGAAGAAAACCAAAGATGTGAGAGTGAAGTGATGCAAATAGCAAAAGGAATAATTTTTGAGTTAAAATACACTGCTATGTTTTGATTGGCCTTAACAGTAAATAGCAAATAAAAAGGTTTTTCTAGCCCTTTTTCCTGTCTCAACTCTTTAGAGAGCACAGTCATTGATCTCACAAGCAGAAGATGATGCAAAAAAAGTATTGATGCTTGAGATTTGTAAAGGAGGGGGTTGAATACTGTAACAGTTGGTTTCATAGGTAAACTGGGTGTGAAAAATAGGAAGAGTTCAGGCACAGGAAAACAAAAATATTGCTGTCACAGAATGTCATTCAATTTGTAGTTATTTCATCAGAGGACTTATAATTACCATAGAATGAGCCAGAGGCCTGGCACAAGGCATATCTGAGTATGAATATCAGTATCAAATATTAATACTTTCATGATCTAAGGATTTCTTTATCCCAATTTTATGTTGTGCAAACTGAGAAATGAGGTATAAAATAATTCTAGTTGCAGTGGGGTTAATTATTATAGATGGGTTATCTAGTACACAGAAAGTACACTGCTTAAAGTTAATTTCTTCTCTTCCTCTAACTACAGGCTAAACCCAAATACTCCTTGATATCATGGATACCGGATCATGGAGGAAATCATCATTTCTTTTTCATCTTAGTGATACTATTTTGTCCTGCACCTAAACAGCTGACTAAACCTGCAAGCATGGCAGGTCAGAATCACACAGGTGTGAAGGAATTCCTTCTGGTGGGTTTAACTGAAAATCCCAATTTGCAGATTCCTCTCTTTTTGCTTTTCACCCTTATTTATTTCATGACCCTGGTGGGTAATTGGGGGATGATTGCCTTGATCAGGGTAAATGCCCAGCTTCATACCCCAATGTACTTCTTTCTCAGCAACCTCTCTTTTTGTGATATCTGCTACTCTACTGTCTTCACCCCTAAGATGCTGGTCAATTTCTTATCAAAACACAAGTCCAGCACATTTTCTGGCTGTGTTCTACAGAGTTTCTTTTTTGCAGTGTATGCAACTACAGAAGGTATCCTTCTGTCCATGATGGCTTATGACCGTTATGTAGCAATAGCTAATCCCTTGCTGTATACAGTCATCATGACCCAAAAAGTTTGTATTCAGATGGTCCTGGCATCTTACTTGGGTGGGCTCATTAATGCACTGACACACACAATAGGGCTGCTCCAACTGGACTTCTGTGGTCCAAACATTGTGAATCATTACTTCTGTGACATCCCCCCTCTTCTCAAGCTCTCTTGCTCTGATGCACGTAACAATGAGATGCTGCTTTTGATCTTTACTGGGATTATTGCAGTGTTCACTTTCATCATAATCATGGTCTCTTATTCCCGCATCATCATTGCCATCCAGAGAATTCGCTCAGCTGAGGGGAGGTGCAAAGCCTTCTCCACTTGTGCCTCCCACCTGACTGCTGTGACCTTATTCTACGGGTCTGGAACATTTAGTTACATCCAGCCAAGCTCTCAGTATTCCCTGGAACAGGAGAAGGTCTCTTCTGTGTTTTGTACTTTGGTGATCCCCTTGCTAAACCCAATGATTTACAGCTTAAGGAATACGGATGTGAAAGATGCAGCAAAAAGGTCAATATGTGGAAAAGAACTCCAACTTAACTCCATCTTGTCTATGGGTTTTTTAAACATAACATTAACCTGCAAATAGGTAAATTCTTCAAAATTGCATCACAGATGTATGATCACAAACAGAGCTACAATCAAGGTATCCACATGAAATATGAGACATGAATGATAGCTCCCTATTCTTGTGATTTTTTGTGTTATTCTTACATCTTCTAGAAGTTTAAAATGTTTCAAAATAAAAAGTTGGGAAAACATAGGGAAAAGTGCTTATAAAATGATATAATATTTTTACTTCTCAAGGATGGAGTAGCTTGTCATTAAATTCATTTTTTCACAGAAAGAACAAGAAATACAAGACATGATACAGATTTTAGCTGTAATGAAATGAAGTAGCTATTACAGAAACTGGGTGGTTTAGAACTCAGGGAGGTCTAACATGGAGAAGTGAGCTGACTTTCATCTCACTGAGCCAGGGCACTCTAGAAAAGGCAGGCCTGTGGTGCATGGAGATTTCTGCAAGCTCTCAGCAACCAGTAGAGCTTTTGGCAGGTCCTTTGTAAGTTTAGTCACATATGATTTTATTTTCTTTCAGGGCATTAGACATATTCTTGGCCAGAGCAGACCTGGATCAAACACATAAATAGATATAGAGACAGACAGATAATGGATGATAGACAGGTGACAGAAAGAGGGATGGATAGATAGGTGACAGATAGATGTTAGATAAATAGGTAAATGGATAAATGATAGTCAGACAATAGATAATCGATGGACAGACCTAAAAGGAGAACTTCTGAAATCAAGGAGGGACTTTGGGTTGTGTCCCAAACAATACAAATATTAAATCAAAAAGGAGGACCTGCCGAATCTGAAGTTGTGCCCTATGACTGCTCTTGGGAAAAGAAAAACGATGGAGTTGTATGTAAGCAGTTAGATAGGCTCAAAGATGGATTGGATTATACATAAGCTTAAAAACACAGTTATTTTGGCCCACAGGAAATTGGAGGGAAGTGGGTGAGTGGAGAGTGCAGAAAGCTGGTTTAGGCCACAGAGGCAGGCTGAAATCTCCTTGTACTCTTGCTGTGCTTCGAAGACACACAGTCCTGCTAGCAGGGACTCAGCAACGAACATTATGTAGGTATCCCGAAAACACCTACGAGACTTTGATGCTGTTCTAAGTCGGGCACAGAAGTGCTAGAATTTTCTTTAGGAAGCACAAGAAGATTCAGACTCCAGATATTCAGACTGAGCCAGAAAGTGAAGTCATCCAGGCTGTATGGGCTTGGTTGGTGATGTCCCACCACAGCTATGAGCCTGGGTGATGCAGGAGGCCAACCCCTCCAAGGCATTTGCTGTGGTTTGAAGATCTACAAAGCAAGAGGCTAAGTTCAACATCCAAAGAGTTAAAACTGAACTTTCTACAGTGTTTAAGGGCAAGTGAGAAAAAGGAGAGAGAGGGAGAGAAGCCCACATCTTAACACCTTGGGAAATCTACACACCTGAAACAAGTCAAAGGAAAAAGGAACTCTGACCGCAAAGTTCAGTCTCAGATCAATTAACAATTGAGCTAACAAACAGCCCTTCTTCCTTGATGCCTTTTTAAAAAGAAAACGAAACTTTCCTCCTTGGAAAATAGTATCATCTCCAGGTTCTAGAAAACTTGTGTTCATATGCAAGAGTCAGAAAATATAAAAATCTGCAAAACAAACCACAAAGCATAGAAGAGCTATATGGAGAGCTACAAAAAGACTTCAAAAAATACTATGATTAACATATTAAAGAAAATAAAGAAAAAAGAGAAAACATTCTAAAATGAAATATTTCAAGAGAGAATTAAGTAAATTTAAACAGAAGCACTCTATAATCTGCTTCTATGAATTTGCTGTTTTAGAAACCTCTGCTAAGTGGAATCATGCTGTGACTGGCTTCTTTCACTTAGTGTAATGTCCTTCAGGTTAACCCATGTTATCACAAATGGCAGGATTTCCTTCCTTTTTAAAGTTGACTAATACCTTACTGTATGAATATACCACCTTTTCTTTAATCATTCACCTGATGGGCATTTGGGCTGTTTCCCTATCTTGGTTATTGTTAAGAGTGCTGCAGAAGGCATTGAGTGTAAGTAACTCTGGGTGGTTGGGGAGGGATAGGGAGTGCTTGTTCCATGAGTATAAAGTTTCAGTTGTGCACGATGGGCAGTTCTAGAGATCTGCAGTATAATGCACTGTTTATTGTTAAAATACTGTAATGTGTCCTTAAAATGTGTGAAAAGGTTACACATTTAAGGAAGTGTTCCTACTCGAAGAAAACAAAACAAAGAGACATGAGGAAACTTTTAGAGGTGATGACTGTTTATCACCTTGACTTTGGTGATGGTTTCCCAGGTGTGTGCATATGACCAAATGCACCAAATTCTATATATTAAATATGTGTAGTGTTTTGAACATCAATTACATCCATTAAAGCTGTTTAAAAAAAACAGAAAGAAATGGTGTTATGAAAAAAATCCCACAAAAGCTGAAAATAAGAACTCAAAAGAAAAATTTAGAGGATATCAGACAAAGCATAAGATAGGATTGAGAATTTCAAACACAAACCAATATAAATTAATCTAACCTAAAGCACAGAGAAGAAAAACATTAGAAGATAAAGCAGAGTATGAGAGATACATGTGTGATATAGTCAAATGGTGTGAAATACATGTAGTTTAAGTCCCAGAATAAGAAGAGAGAATAGATACAATGAATATTTTAAGACAAAAAGGCTAATTTTTTCAAAACTGATAAGTCTTCAACAGATATATTCAAGATGCAGAAAAACCCACATACAGATGCTTCGTCAAAAAAAACAAAACAGTAAGATATAGGGTCAGTTTTCCAAAGAAATTATAAAATGTGAGACAAATGAATTAACATTTTTAAAGTATGAAAGGAAAAGAAAGTAAATGTTGAAAATTCTATTTTCAGGGGGAAAATCTTTTAAAATAGGAAAAATAAAGGTATTATCAACAAGCAAAAGCTGAGAGAATCTTTCTGACTCTCTAATAAGAAATAGCAAAAAAAAAAGTTTTAAGCATAAACTATCCCAATGTAAATACAGAATATAATAAAGCATCCACAAAGGTAAATATGCAAAAATATTAAAAAATTGACTGAATAAGTAGTACAAACTTCATGTTATAAAGTAAGGCATGGGGTATGAAGCACAGCATAAGGGGTAGAGTCAGTAATATAATAACTATGCATGTTGATAGATGGGTATTAGAATTACTGTAGTATATAAATATCTGATCACTATGTTATAAATGTAACACTAATATAACATTGTATGTCAAATAATATAACATTCTATGTCAAATATATTAAAAGATAAACTGAAAAATATTTACTGATTAAACCCACACCAAAATTGATTTTCTAAGGGAATTTTAACTGGGTGAATCAAAATATAGGATGAAAATGATAGAAAAGAATTAATAAACTGTTGAAAGTTTTATCCCAGCATTAGGTGTGGTAAATTACTATTTTTAGAAAGATACCATTCAGCCAGTCTTCAGTTGGTTTTCAGGTTGACTTTTCTATATTTTAGTTTTAATTCCAGTTTAGTTCTGGGAAGAGGTGAGTGTAACTTCTACCTACTCTGCTGCTGTCTTGGATCCTCTTTTAAAAAATGCAAATAAGAAAAATACATATTAAAGTTTATCTTGTAAGCTATACAAGCTTTAATCAAAATACCTAGATAAAAGACTAAGAAAACCAAATTTAATAGTGACATCTTGATTAATTTAATAGCATTCCACAAGGAAGGAATAAAAGTCACAAGGAAAAATATAAATTGAACAGAGAGATGCTCCATGAAAAATCAGTTCTGCCAAATATTATTACATATAAAAACAAAGATTAGAAAACTCAATCAAGGTTTATTAACCTTGACATTATTGCCATTTTAAACTCAGAGAATTTTTGTTGTGTGGGCATCCTGTTCCTTGTAAGTTAACACAAGATGGTAGCAACATCCCTCATCCCCATTGAGGACAATCAAAAATGTCCCTAGAGTTTGTCAAATATGCCCTGCAGCAGGGTGGGGGCAAAATGTCCTAAACTGAGAGCCAATATGTACTGTTCATGGGAGATACAAGGACACAGACAGATTGAAAATGAAAAGAAAGAAAAAGTTACTTAGGGAAAGCTGGTGTCACTGGGTTCACATTTGAAAAATCAAGTATGAAGGGGATTATTTTGCTTACTTATCTGTTTTGTTGCTTAGACATTAAATTATAGACCAAACTGACAGTAACCAAAGGGGAGGGGGAAAGGGGTAATGGGGGAACAAAGAAAAGGGACATCAAGGAACATACATGAAGGACCCATGGACAAAACCAAAGGGGGTAGGACTGAGGGTGGGGGAAAGTGGAGACAGCTGTGCTTGAACAACTGTAAAAAAATAAGAGGTACACTATGTGAAAATTAAAAAATAAAAAACCTCTAGGCAGTATTTAAAAAAAGAAGAAAAATACATGAAGTGAAATTTTTATTTTTTAAAAAGGATAATTCTTAGTGTTAAAATAAAATAGTTCTAAACTTATATTTACCTATTAATTTGCTTTAAAATACTTTTAGAAAGCTGATGAAAGTGATATAATAAATTTCATAGATCTAGCTGGAGTTTTTAAAAAACCTCTGTGAGTAATTGAAAGATCAAGCCAATAAAAGTAAAATCACAGCATGAACAATTTACCTGGTTGAAATACGTGGACCACCAACCCACACTACAGAATGTTCATTCTCGAAATGCATATGAAATATTAAAACTTGCCCATTGTAGTGTTGTAATGTTTTTCTCTGATCACAGTTTATTTATTTATTTATTTATTTTGATCACAATAAATTTAAATAAGAAAAGCCAAGTAATCAATCTTTGTAAGTTTGCAGATAAATATATATATTCACAAATAAACTATGTTTCAAAAAATCAATATGGACAGTTTTTGAAATAAATTCAATAAAGTAAGAAGAAAGAAAATAAAAACAGAACATATAAATTAGAAATTACATAACAGAAAATCAATAAAGTCATCCTTTTAAAAGAATAATAAGGGATGAAACTGTAGCAAAACTGATCAGAAAAAAATGACTAAAAACCAAATTACTAATACCATAGATGAAAATACCATTAGAGTTTCTATCACTATTAAAAAGTTTATAGGATGAGATCTTACCAGACATAAAAATTTCCTTTATATGGAAATCGGACAGAGCAACAAGATTTACCAAAACAAATACAAACAAGAATATCTAAATATTTCTAAACATGTTGAGGTATTGAATTTATAATAATAAAACATATCCTAAAAGAAAACACCAGGTTTACATGTTTCTCTGATGATATGTTCCTGCTATATAGTCAATAAGAAACATCATTTGAAGATTCTTTCAGAGAGGAAGAAAAGGAAAAAAAAAGCTGATTTTATGGAACTGCTGAAACACTGATCTCAAAAGCTGAATAGGATGTTACAAAGAGAGATAATTACAGGTTAGTGTATCTTATGCCAGAAAATCCAAAATTCTAGGGAAAATATTTGTGAGTATAAAGAAGGGCTTATTCTAGGAATAGATGGTAGTTTTAGCTGACCTAACAAAGGAAAAAGAATATGACTATCATAAGAGGTGCAGAAAATACCTATACATTTTAATATCTAATAGTGATAAAAACCCAGCAAAGTACTTATAGAATATAAATACAATATAGCTAATGTAATAATGTTAATAAGATATCCAGCATTACTACACCCACGCTTGATTTGGGAGCAAATGGGAATATTCACAGTAAACACATCTATTTGAAATTATACAGAATATCCTAGGCAGCACATACAGTCTAGGAAAAAGTATTGGCCTCAATGGTGAGCATTTTTGTTTCTGTACATTTGTCGACAGACACATTCCTCTCTAAGCAGAAGTCCTGGGACATGAGCCAGGCACATATTCAGCTTAATGCCAGACAGTTCTCCAAAGTGCCTGTACCATTGTCATGTTGGGGACTGTCCTGCCTGGTCTCAGGAATCTGTAAGTGCCTATAATTATGGCTGAGTAAGAGGCCTCTGAACCAGGAGACGCTAAAGAGACAAAACTTATTTCCCTGGCCTGAATGCTGCCTGTTCATATGCCTCATTCCTTTTCATGCTTGAATGGCAGTCAATGAGGGGAAACAATTCTTTTGGATAGAGACTGAATCTAAGACAGACGCGTTCACGGAGGAATGACAGGTACGAGACTCGCGGGGCTGTGGAAATAATGGGGTGATCGACACCAACCCTTGCACCCTTGGGTTTGCCAATGCCTGAGTCCTTTAGAAATCCAAGTCTCCCAGCTGCCTTTGTCTCCTCTGCCCAACTCAGGCCCATTGGAGGTAACAGAGGCGGTAGAGTCCAGATCAGAAATGGCAGACTCCTGGGGTAATCGGGCCTGAGACAGAGAATATGAAAGACCCTGTGAAATCCGCTTGCTAGAGGATGCTCTTTAATTAGAATATGAAGTCACGGGCAGGAAACAGAACTAAGCTTTAAGTTCTGTAGTCTTTTTAAATGATAAAACCCCCAAATCTCTGGCTTAGGATCCCAGTAGGAAATCTGCCAGCACCTTTCAAAAGCTAACTACTTGTAATTTGCAAACTGTATCCGTATTCAAGAATAAAACCCTGCTTGTGCAGGGGGACATGGTGCTTTTCCACTTGGGAGAGTGGCCATTCAGTCCCTATTTCTCCACAGAAAATTGCCTATTTCTGTGTATATTCACTTCTCATGTTTCGACGAGCCATCCAGGGCATTGCGTGATCACTGCTGGCCGGTTATCATGCATCATTTTCATCCACTTTTAGAAATGTATGAGTAAATTATTTTATTCATTTGGTTCCACATATAACTGAGATCATGATAGGAGACTCAAGAGTTGGAAATTTTTAGTTTAAGTAAATAGTTAATAAGTCCAGTAGGTGATGCATATGTTAAAGCTTTTGTTTCAAAAACTACAGATAAAGCCCATCCTGGTTCCTGGGAGGGACAGCCAACCTCCTGGGGCACTGCTAAAGACCATTGCCTGGGGACAAGTGGAGGCATCCAGGCCATTGTGTTCCAGGGAGGGACACAGGAACACCTGCCCCTGGGAACAGCTAACTGCCCAGAAGAGAATGCTGCAGTTTCTTTCACCTAATTCTTCCTGAATTTCAAAACCCCTCACCACACTTTGTTTATTCTCTGTTATAAAAAATGTTGGCCTGGAAAGAAATTGTGAGACAATTTGTTTTAGGGTGTAAACCTGCTGTCTTCTTGGACTTCCCACCCTCTGAATAAAGTGCCCATAAAGATTCAATTCCTGTCTCAGCTTATTGGGTTTAAGAGGCAGAAAGAATGCAGGTGTCTTTTCCATTTTCAATAAGATGGTATTTGTCTTGCCCAGACTGACTTATTTTGCTTAGCATAATGCTCTCCAGGTCCATCCAGACTGTGACAAAAGGTAAGATTTCCTTCTTTTTGGTACCTTAGTAGCAGTATTCCATTGTGTAAATGTACCATGGCTTTTTCCCCCACTCATCTACTGGTGGGCACTCGGGCTCTTTCTGGATCTTGGCCATTGTAAATGACCCTGCAATGTGAGGGATGCATATTAACAAATATATGCCAATTCTTTTTAAATAATACTAATACAATTTTTATGTGTAAAATTCAATTACAGAGCTATAACTATTCTAAATGTAATACTTTTATTCAATATCAGTTTTATTTAACATCAGTTTATTACTAAAAAGACATTAGTTCTTGATTTGGGGACATGTATAGGTATCTAATGATTGATATAAAGACTTTTTAAAAAATATGCCTTTAAACATGGTATTGCATGTGCTTCAAAGAAATGATAGACCTATAGAAGATAAAGGACCTAATATGTATGAATGTAATTATTTGCTGTTTTCTTTTCAACCGAGTTTCTACATACATTGTTTTTAAATAATTTTTGTACTTAATTAATAATTTTCTAGGAGAAAAAATATTGGCCTGAGCATTTAAACTCTATATTAATTATGTATATTTCTTATATAAGTCTTTATATATTGAGTGGGAATGAATTACATGTTTTAAAAGAAACACAATGCAACAGATACATGAAATGCTGTAGGCCTTTTAAAATAATATCACAATTTGGCCTAACATATGATTAGAATATAAACTAATTTTTACTTCTATCACCTGCCCCATTACCTTATAATTTAGGGTTTTAGGAAATTTGCATTTAAAGGAAAATTATTTTTATTTTTTAAAGATTTTATTTATTTATTTTTAGAGAGGGAAGGGAGGGAGATAGAGAGAGAGAGAGAAACATCAATGTGTGGTTGCTGGGGGTCATGGCCTGCAACCCAGGCATGTACCCTGACTGGGATGAACCTGCGACACTTTGGTTCGCAGCCCGTGCTCAATCCACTGGGGTATGCCAGCCAGGAAAATTATTATTTTTAGAACACAAAATAAAGAATGTAAGAGAACAGTATGAAATATTGCTACCCGAATCCCTCATCATTAATTTTAGAGTAAACGCAAAAATCCCAAAATGTTCTGTCAGCAAACACATGCTAGAATGAAGAAGTAAACATTCAAGAGATAGACATCCAGGTTCAGTCAAGTCAGTCTTGTGGAAGTAATAGATTTAATGTTCTTTTCTACCATTCTCAAAACCCAAGGAAATAAAGGGATAGCATTGCTTTCATCAGGTCTTACTGTACTACCTGAAATGCTATATATGTTTGGGTTTTGATTTTCCTTGTGTGTGTGTGTGTGTGTGTGTGTGTGTGTGTGTGTGTGTGTGTTTCTATGTGGCCCACATCATGTGTTCTGAAAAGCTTCCCTTTCTAAACCACAAAGTAGGCATCATTAGTAATTCTAATTGTATTTCTTCAGAGACCTTATAGTCTGTGTTTTACTTATCCTTGCCCCATATTTTCTTCTATGTATCATTATATTCAAGAAATCAAATGTCTTAAGGGAGTCATTAAATTCTTGAGATTTTCTCAAATCCCTCAAGAAGCACACAGGAACTACACACATTGAAAATACCCTTTTAATCAGAAGATTAACTCCAGGGACCCTACTCCCCTTAGACTAAGGTAAATACAGAACTGAATGTGTTACTGAATCTATCTTCTGAGATGATTGTGTTTGAATCATCTCGTGCTTGCTTTCTTACCCTGAAGGTTACTTCTTTGGTTCTCATATATTAAAGAAGAAGCTGGAATTTCAATTCTGCTACCTATAACTTCTATCATTCGCTTAATTTTTGAATGACTGTGAACATCAGATACATTGGACTATTTTTTTGTTTGTGTTTTGTTTTTGTCTTTGCTTGGGAGCTAATGTATAGCAATAAACCATGGGGATGAGAGATCATGAGGTTCTTACATGAGCTAAGGTGTTGAATACTTTTTCTTCCATTGGTAAGTTTGATTCACTTCTTTCAATATCCCATGCACATACATCTTGCAAATCAGTTAAAATACAAAAAAATAAATAAAGATGAGAAAGAAAGATCATGCTCAGATTTTAATCTGATAAACACTTCAAATGATGAGGAGTGGGAGCAATTTGTAATTTGGCCATTTATGCCTACTCCTCATCCTAAACTATTTCATTTTCTACATTAACATCAAAACTGTTATACAGCTTCTAATGGGACAATGGAAAAGCACTGTTTTAATTCAGTTTTAAATATCCTTTCATAAAGGATTCATTGTAATCCATCTAACTGCATATTTCCTTGGGAATTACCTGTCAGCAACTAAGTCTAACATCGATAACTGTTCATTGATTATTGCTGTAGTAATGTGGCAATGAGTTCTTTTGTGAGTTTCACTTACTGTCCTGAAAAGTAGTGCCGATGTCTCATGAGTGAAAGAAGGAAGACACCAAAATCATCATCCTTTATTTCATGGAGGTAAAGATACCCTACTGTAAACCACTTAAAATATTTGTTTTTACTTTTATATAAATGTGAAACTATAGTTAAGTTATTCAGATAAAGTGAAATAGAAATCAGAATTTTGCATTGACTTAGTAGGAAAGACATTGCATATTCTAAAAAATGGATTTCAACATAAAAATACTACGAGGAAGTACCTATACATTTTAAAGGTTTGTTTTATTTTATGGGTTTGCTCTGCTTTTTCTCAGAAAAAGTTTAGACTCTGTTCCCTGAGTTTCCAGTGTGATAATTTCTTTTGGATATGAAAGACCAATTGTAAGCTCTTGTTATTCTCTCTGCTTCATATCCCAGCTCAGAGTGCCCTCTCCCCTTTCCCAGTGGGCAGGCTTCTCCAAAGCCATTGTCCCTGGCTGTTTCCTAAGGATGGCTCAGAGATGGTGGAAGTCAGGACCCTGCCTTTCATTACATCAAGTTTTAAAAATGTGGAGTATCAACAAAACAGAAAGGTATATGTCAAATATCTTGCTTTAAATGCCACAGTAGATTTCATTCTTTCATCCTGATATATTTGACATCAATACTTTTAAATCCAAAATGGGGAGTTCAAAAGAGTTTCATGGTAACATAGATTAAAATTTCAACCTTGAATAGTGTGCTTTCTAAACTGGATTTCTTTACATATTTTAGAATAAAATTTATTAATCTCCTGCCCCCTTCTCATTAAAACCAGCATTTTAAATGCACCCTGAAGCTGGAATGTTAATGTTTGCCTTTTTCTTCATGGAATTTCCTTATAGAACTGGCAAATCAGCACTGCCTGAAAAGACTAGGGATTTTCTAGTTAAAATTTTCCAACTTTATAGATGAAAAAACCAGAGCAGAGAAGTCAAGAACTCAAGCCACACAAGCTAGTTAGGGACTATGAGTAGTCTCGATGGCACAGAATGATTATTCTCCATTTATTCCCATCTTCTGATCATTAACAGGTTCCAAGAAGAAAACCACATGGCTGATGTTAATTTGACAATGGTTACTGAATTTATCCTTTTGGGGCTGACAGATCGTGCTGAACTGAAAGTGTTCCTCTTTGTGTTGTTTCTGCTCATCTATATGATTTCTTTGGTGGGGAATCTAGGAATGCTCTTTCTAATCCACATAACTCCCAAACTTCAAACACCTATGTACCATTTCCTAAGCTGCCTGTCATTTGTTGATGCCTGCTATTCCTCAGTCTTTGCACCCCAAATGTTGCTGAACTTCTTTGTTGAATGGGATATAATTTCTTTTTCTGCATGCATTGTGCAGTATTTTTTTTTCGTGTCACTCCTTACCACTGAGGGTTTCTTGCTGGCAGCAATGGCATACGACCGCTACATGGCCATTGTGAACCCTTTACTTTATACAGTGGCGATGACGAAAAGAGTTTGTGTTGCCCTGGTCATTGGATCATGTGTAGGAGGTTTAATCAACTCACTGACACACACAATTGGCTTGGTGAAATTGTCTTTCTGTGGGCCCAATGTCATCCATCACTTCTTCTGTGACCTTCCCCCGCTCTTGAAGCTCTCATGTTCTGATACATCCATGAATGAATTGTTGCTGTTAGTCTTCTCTGGTGTTATTGCCATGGTCACTTTCTTGACTGTGATGATCTCCTACATCTTCATCGTCGCTGCTATCCTGAGGATCCGCTCGGCAGCAGGGAGACACAGAGCCTTCTCTACGTGTGCGTCACACCTCACAGCTGTGACTTTGTTCTACGGCTCTATAAGTTTCAGTTACATTCAGCCAAGCTCCCAATATTCCTTAGAACAGGAAAAGGTGGTATCTGTTTTCTATACCCTTGTCATTCCCATGTTAAATCCATTGATTTACAGCCTGAGAAACAAGGAGGTGAAGGATGCAGTGAAAAGGGCTATAGAGATGAAATGTTTTCCTTGTTAACTTTATACCATATGTGTCCTAAAGTAATATACAAACAAGTGCTTTTGATAATATCTCTATGAATTTATTTAAACTTGGGTCACAAAGGAACGTTGCAGTTTATTTAATTGGAACCGTCTGTTTTACAGTAGAAGAAAAAAGCTGAGTAGAATTACATTTTATAGTACACATACCTGGTTATTGTGTAAATTAACCTAAAAACTATATGAAGATCTAAGTTAGTTATGTCTGGACAATTGTTGACATTTTAATTCTTTCATATGGGTAGAAATGACCATATATACAAAGATATCTAGACACAAACACAAAAATTGAGATATACAAACAAAATTTATAAATAATAAAATATATTTTAACTTGGTCTGTTTGCTGCACAGAAAACAAATAAGATACTTTTCAAGCAAAAAATATCACATCGAGTTGTTCAATAAAACAGACAGATGCATGATCTTGAAATTAGCCTATACTTTCAGTCAGATATTGTTCAAAAGAAATCTAAACACTGGATGACACTCCAGAAAAAGAACTTGGTACTAGATTACCTCCACACTCACAGTAGTTAGTCTAAATCAGCGGTCCCCAATACCCTCATCCCTGTCCCTGAATTCTGCTGGCATTGCTGCCTGAATTTTGCCTTCTGTCTACCTCCCACCCCAACCTCGGTCTGTGGAAAACTGTTCACACATTTTTCACACAGTTTCATTGCGTTCAATGAAACTTGTCTCTGGTGCCAAAAAGGTTGGAGATCGCAGGTCTAAATCATTTCCCTATTCCTGGACCCAGTTTACATTACCACACATGAAACTGAACAGGATGGAATGCCACTGTTTTACCATTTCACGTGAAAGGGCCCCTAATTCTCAGGTAAAACTTACCCTGAACAATTTTAGAAAGAATGCCTCCATAATGATTAGGGAACCATTAATAATCAGACTAATTTCCTCCTTTTCTTTAAGGATTTTCCAATATCTTAAAGAATATTTTTAAGGATATTATTTAGACGTTAAACAGAAAATTTCCTGAAGGTGTTCTAGAGAGGGGAAATATGTGAAACCAATTGTTTTCCCTTTGATTCAAACTATACATGCACATAGAAAAGGTACAGTCAACCCATAATTACTAATCGTTCCATGGTGATCTTTTTTCCTTAATTTGCTAGAAATTGTCCTATGTGGAAAACAAATATGGTGTACTAGAGGACATCTTCCTTTAGAAATAAAATTAAGTTTAATTTGGGGGGTTTGCTTTAAATACTGAAATAAGTACAGGTCAATAAGCTGAGCAGCACTATGGGACAGCTCAATGCTCTTTAAATATTAACTCATGTATTTACATAGCAGCTAGATTGAAATTCTTTTCTCTCAGTGACAGCCAAAATCATATAAATGAATGTTTCCAATATCTGTGAAGGGAGCAAACAAAAACACGTATTATATTAGAAAATTATGCAAAGTAATTCATATAAAAGTTTGCCTCTTAGAATGAAAAAACATCACCACCACCAATGCTGAGAACATCATATAATATTCATGTAGCTCTTCATGATTTTCTAAGAATATTTAATATGTTATTGGAAAATGGGGGTCTATAAAGCCATGACATTTTTGTATGGTACATTCATGCAAATGCATTTGTATGGAAGTTTTTATTTTAAGAATAAAATACAAATATAATAATAATGATAATTAGTAAACATGGTTTTATATAGTTCTTCACACTTTTCAAAGGCATTCAATATCTTATATCCTTGAGCATGAAGCACAAGGAATAATATACAATCAAGTTAATTAAAACTCAGAAAAATAAATCAAAGTGTAATTTTGATAAATTCTCCTACAATATACACTCTGTAAAAGAAGGGTCTGGTGCCCAGGATGCAGATAAAATAATCGTTTATTAAGTGTGTATGTGTGGGAGAGGGGATTATTTTATGGAAAAAGTGTTTAGATTTTTTTCAAATACTGATCTTAACCTTGTATGTTACAGTATTATACAGGAATTGGATGCTAAAATGAGAAATAAATTCTTTCTTCTAGAATTTTGAGGAAAAGGGAGGTTGTGGGGAAGTTGCAAGCTGGAAATTGAAAGAAGTAATATACCCTATGTTCATATTCTGAAAGCAAATGAAGCTCCATCAAGAAGATGTTCACTTAATATCCATAAATGATAAGTTTAATTAGTTAATAGGAAATAAATGAAGACTTTTTTATGAAATATCTGATGCTATGTCATCAATTGTCACGTGCACAGGTAAAAAGAATTGAGAATGATACTTGTAGCTCTAATTCCTTCAGCTCTTACATAAAATTGGTTACTGTTCAACCTCAACACTGGAGAAATCAGGACTCAGTAGAGGTCTGTCTCACAACATTTTCTTCTGAACCCTCAGAAAATCTGTATCAAATATGTGTCCATTTTCTATTTCATGTGTGTAGCCTTGGGGCTTGTGATTTGGAAACTGGCCTGGCTCATCAGGAAAATGCGGTGCTGGTAGCATGTGGGTTGGGTGTGGCTCCATCTGCATGGTGGGGAAGTTTGACACTTACTCAGAAGAAACCCACAAGCCAATGCAACGAATTGACATTCCTAAGTTTTGAGATTTGTTTTTGTGCTGTGAGCACACAATGATTATATAAACCGAAGTTTCAATGACAGCTTTCAGTTGTCCTCAGTCAAATTGGCCTCTGGACAAATTCAAACTCCCAAAATCATGGACATCTAAGAATCACACTGCCATCCCACCTAAACCATAATCTAATATAAAGTAGTCCCTACAACACTCTCATGTTGTCTACATTCCCTTACAAAATCAGCATTTATTAAATTTTACCAATTATATGATGACTTTTTAAAATTTAAGCAAGACATGAATCAATCCTTAGAGTTTATGTCAATTGGTTTTACATGTCTTATGAAGTCTTAGAATTCATATATTCTCATTCTTCATTCTTAGTCTCCTGACATGTTAAGGTTTTGCTAGAATATGATCCTGATTCCAATTTTTGTCACCCTGGGTATTTCCTAACATTTCCACTATTCTTTATGCAGTATGGCTTCAAACCCTATTATGTTTACTCCTTAATATGTCATTGTCGAAAGGCTGAATGAAATAAATGGTGAAAGACCACAGATTTTTGAATCACAGAAGTATTGTATCAAAATTATTGTTCTAGCACTTCCTAAAGTGCAAACTAGGAGAATTTCTTTAGTTATTCTAAGTCACCTATAATATCAATCATATGAATTGGAATACTTAATTAAATAAAAGCACATAATGATTGGACACAATAATTGTGAAATGCCTGGAAAACACTAGGTATTTAGGCATTTAATAAATAGGAACAATTCCAGCTAGGGTTCTTCTTTACATTTGATTGCTAAAGAAAAAGGAACACTCTTGTTAATAAAACTAATTATAAAATTCCCTGAGTGTTAGTCTGTTTTCCTGATTGCTTCATTTTAAAATGATTGTAAATTAGTACCACCTTTTATATCTCTGTGTGTTGGTTTGGATGAACTTGACCTAGCTTAGTGACCTATGTGTTGTGATTTGCCTCTTGCCCCTTTTAAAATGTAGCCTATCATTTTGTCCTGTATTTATTCCCTTTTATATTTTTTATTCTTTTCTCCAAGTAACCAATGTAGTATCTCTAAAAATTACTTCTCCCTGGCTCGCGTAGCTCAGTGGATTGAGCGCGGGCTGGGAACCAAAGTGTCCCAGGTTCGATTCCCAGCCAGGGTACATGCCTGGGTTGCAGGCCAGAACTCCCAGAAACCGCACGTTGATGTTTCTCTCTCTCTCTCTCTCTCCCTGTCTCTCTCTCTCTCTCTCTATCTCTATCTCTCTCCCCCTTCCTCCCTTCCCTCTCTAAAAATAAATAAATAAAATCTTAAAAAAATAAAAATAAAAAAATAAAAATTACTTCTATGTTCAGCCAATATAATGACAGAAATGTTGAAACTGATATTTATCTCAGTGTCATAATTGGCTAAATACCCCTAATATTAAAAGGCAATCTAATTTATGAAAACACACACACAAATTCTATTTAGTAATTGTTTCCACCTCTTTGGGGTTGTCTCATATTGAAATGTTATATATTTGCTTGTAGTAATAATATATTATTGTATATATATTAGTAATATATATACAATATATAATATAATCAATATATATACACAATATATAATATAATATATATTAGTAATATAATGTAGTAATAATATATTATTACTACAATAATATTTGTAGTAATTACAAATATCATTTGTAATTACAACAATAATGTATTTAGAAGCACATGGTCATCAATAAATAAAATGAAATAGCACTCTTTAAAATTAAAATTTATGTATGATGGATAATATGCATATATAATATTTTAAATACTGGAAGACTTAATTTTTAATAGGTCAACTTTTCCTTGTAGAGTCTCATACAAGACAAGACAAGAACATCAATGGTTTTCTCTAAAGCAGAGAAAAGGTCAAACACATCATTGCTACAATTTGGCAAATTAGCACAGGGCCTTACTTTCCCCAGGCTTCCCTTGAGCTATTTTAGCAAAACTGAGTGTTCACAGAATCACTGGGGATTCCATCCTCCAAAGGCCATAAGTAAAATATAAACGTAAGTCAGAAGAGTAATAGAAAAAAACAGGTTTCCTCTCAATCCAGGTAAGTGTTATATTTAGTGTTCTATCAAAGAAGTTACAAAAGTGTTTCCTGAATGCTTTTTAAAAACAACAGTTCTCAATACATGCTGAGACTGGAATGTGAAGTAAACTAATCTGCCTCAAATACATTCTAATTTTTGAGATGATTAGTGGTTTTATTCCATCTTTCCTCAATTCTCTATATTTAAAGCTTCATACATTTATGTACATATAATGATACCAATTGCAAGAGCTGAATTTATTTAAAAGAATTCTTTAACATCTAAGGCTGATTATTACAAATCATTGAATTATCCTAAACCTGAAGAAAGGTCAATGATTTATTTGGCCCTATTATCAGAGCTAATTATTGGGTTAAAAAATTCATTGTATATAACAGACTTTACAGCAAAAGAAACACACCATGTGGAATGCAGTCCAGATGAAAATTATCATTTATTAAATTATGACTAAAGAAACTAATATAGAATCAGTGAAATAAAAAACTCATCATCAAGGTAAAAAAAAAATGTTTTGTGCCCACCAGTAAATGAGGGGGTCAAAAAACTGTGGTACATTCACACAATGGAATACCACGTAGCAGAAAGAAAGAAGGAATTCCAACCCTTGGCAGCAGCATGGACGGAACTGGAGAGCATTATGCTAAGTGAAGTAATCCAGGTGGTGAAAGATAAATACCTTGTTATCTCACCTGTAAGTGGAACCTAATCAACAAAACAAACAAGTGAGCAAAACAGAACCAGAGTCATTGAAATAAAAAACAAACCAACAGTAACCAGACTGGAAGGGGGAGAAGGAAAATGGGGGAAAATAGAGGAAGGGTCAACAATCAACATGTACGAAGGACACACAGACAAAGCCAAAGATGGGTTGGATTGAGGGTGCGAGGTGGTGATGAGTCAGGTGGGGATGGAGTGGTGAGAGAAACAGAGAGACAACTGTACCTGAACAATAAAAAAAAAAAAAAAAAAAAAAGTAAAGTAGATCAAAGCAACACTAACTAAATAAACTAAGCCAAAAAAGCAAAGAACTAAAAAACTATTTTAATTAACAGCCTATAGGTGAATAGAAGGTCCAGTCTCTATTTTCTTTACTTGTTTTACTTTGAATACACAGCAGTTACTTAGAGATGATCTATGGTGTGACAGACATTTCTTACATATTTTCCTATATATTTTTCACAACTACCTCTTCTGGGAGGTTTACCGATGAAACTAAGTTAGGCTAGGAAACTAAGCTTTAGACTTGAAATCACAGCTCAATGTGGTGAAAAGTGACAAGTCATTCTTTTTAACCTCTGGAATTTCAGTAAAAGGGATGACACCAAAACTATTTTGTAGTATGACTTGCAGTGTTTGAATTGTTATTAAATGCAAACATCAATCACGTTGATAGTAAAGGGTAGAAATCCAATCCTATGTCTTTCTCACTGAACAGTGAGAAAGATATATATATATATATATATATATATATATATATATATATTTCTATATCAGGGAACTATTGTTCCCTAGGCATGGTTTGTAGAAATCCATTTTCATAGGTGTTCAATTAAAATAGATTAAATCATGAAGTTAATATGAGACATGTTCTGTATTATTTCTTTCCCTCCTTGGAAACTTTCAAATAATAGTAGCATATTATATTTTCCTGTTAGTCCCACAGTAAAGAAAGCTTTCCTTAAGAATCATTTAACCAAGTATTCCACACATTCATTAGCCATCAGAACCTTACTTTTCATGTATCTTGGGTAATGCATAAAGCCTGACTAAAATTAACTTAATTATCTGTCTTTTTCTGGATAAAAAGCTAGATTGATATGTGATTTAATATGCCAAAAGCATATGCGTTGTACTGGAAATTAGGTTTGAGACTTTTTAATGGAAAGAATTAAAACATATTGAAGACTTTCCTAATTCAATCTTAATTTAAAAAAGATCTCACATGGACTAATACAAGCCATTGGATAAAAAATGCTATAGGAAATCAAATGATGAAGTGATAAATATCTGCTGGAGTAGCAAAGGATGACTTGCTGGAGCAAGCAAGTTTTACCAAATAAGTCATATTTTCATGAGAGAAAATATTTGATTATTTTTATTCTCTTCTCTGGACACCCTTGAATTGCACTTTTCATTTTTATACAAAATATATTATGTTTTCTTAAATGTTATATATATGTGTGTGTACATACAACAGACATACATATTTACATATGTATCTATTGTTTTTATTTTTTAATGCATTTGTCATGTGTGTTCATTGTCAAAGTTAAAAAGATGTCACAGAGAAAATTTGTCTAGATGTCTCCAAAATTTACCTATTAAATATTGAGTGTGTATGCTTGATGTTAATGAGTGCTGTTCCTTGAAATATGAGGCCCTTGCCTTGTGTTCTGGGATCTGGACTATACTGTTATCCAGGCTCCAGCTCTTGAACTCTGTCTGTCAAACAAACATTTCTACTAGGGCTCTCCAAGGGTATTTTAATTTCTTGAGGGGTTCCCACATAGTGCATAATGCCAACTTCTATCTCCTGGTGCAACTTTGAGCCAAGTAAACTTTTGAATCAGCTAAGTTTTCATACTTGCAGTAAATGGATTTACTGTGTTTTATTATTGTTGACTTAAAACTATGCTGTTTTCTAAAGAAACTAGCGAATTGAATTCACATACTTAAGCTGTATCTTTGGTAATATTTCTTTTTTCTCTTATCTTCCTGCAGACCCTTTGCAGAGGAGTAACATAAATGGCTGACAGAAACTCCAGCACAATCACAGAATTCATACTCCTGGGCTTGACTGACAGCCCAGAAGTGAATGCTGTCCTTTTTGTGCTGCTCCTCGTGATCTATCTCATTACTGTGGTGGGCAACGTCTGGGTTATGGCACTCATTATGGCTACTGCCCAGCTCCATTCTCCAAAGTACTTTTTTCTTTGCCAGTTGGCTTTCTTAGATTTCTGCTATTCTTCAGTCTTTATTCCTAAAATGTTACTGAACTACATAACAGGGCAGATGGTCATCTCCTATCTCGGCTGCCTCCTTCAGTATTCCTTTGTCAGCATGCTCCTGACCACTGAATGCTTCCTTCTGGCTGCAATGGCATATGACCGGTATGCTGCCATTTGCCACCCCCTTCACTACAGAGGTCTCATGACTCCCACATTGTGCATGTACCTGGTGACTGCTTCCTACCTACTAGGTTGTGCTAACTCACTCACTCACCTGAGTAGCTTGCTCAGTCTGTCTTTCTGTGGGTCCAATGTCATTAACCATTATTTTTGTGATATTCCATTGCTCTTTCAACTTTCGTGTTCTGACACCCAGTACAGTGAGGTTTTGTTTTCTGTCCTCTCTGGAGCAACATCAGTGACTACCTTTCTGATAGTGGTTAGTTCCTATCTGGGAATCCTCCAGACTGTCCTGAAGGCACACTCAACAAGGAATATATATAAAGCTTTCTCCACATGTGCCTCTCACTTAATGGTAGTGACTCTCTTCTATGGGACAGTAATATTTACTTACCTGGGAACCAGCTCTCGCTACCAACAGGATAGAGCCAAAATCCTGTCTGTGTTTTACACCCTTTTGCTGCCAATACTAAATCTTCTGATATACAGTGTGAGAAACACAGAAGGCAAACAAGCAATGACAAGAATGATTATGAGAAAAATATTTGCTCGGTATCCATAAATTTTCAAGCAGAAACATTTAAGAAATATTTACTGATGTTACAGGCAGGTACATTGTTAACTACCTGTGGGGCTTGGAGAAAGGTAGGATGGTATTTTTAAGGGTTTTAGAACATGGTCATTAGACCAAAAATCAAGAAAACAGAAGCATATTAAATTAAATATATGGGTGAAATAAAAGGAAATGGGTATCCTAAAATAGAAAATTACAAATGAAGGAATTATTTAGGGATGTCATGGTAAAACCAGGAGGAATCCTGGTGTCTTCAGATACTTCTTACTCAAGCAGGAAATTGTTAAGGTGAACTTTCTCAATAGTTTTAGGCTGTAATATAAAAGAACAACAAAAAGGAACTTCTCAAGTCTAGTAAGTCCTTATTTATACACAAAGATACTTTCTCCAACAGTCACTAAAAGGCCACATAAACAAGCAAGTATTTACCTGAAATTTGCTTCATTTGTTTCTGCACTTTGTGGTGATGTTGTTTCTCACAACAGTTTTTGCTTTTGGGAATTAAACTAGTCATTTAATGGAATTTAATGGTGTGTGAGTGAATATGGTCTCTTTGTTTAGATCTATAACCAGCCTAAAGGTATGTGTTTGATTTTGTTGCTATTAAAAACCACTGTTAGAAGTGCACAGCTGTTAATAATATATATTAATTATGTGTTAATATACAGCTGTATCTATTTTCAATGTCTCTATATGTATCTACCTGCACACAGTTTGTATAAGATTAAGGCACTAAGGTGTTGGATTCAACTTTAATTCATAGTGGCCAAACAACGTAATATATGTACGTATGAATACTACATATTTAAACATTCAAATTTTTTGCATGGTTAAGCAACACAGTGATAAAAACATATTAGGTAGAGAAATATGGAATTAAAAATGTCAGCACACATGTTATATTTGACTCTTATTATTGAAGAAAAGTCACAAAAAGAATAGAAAGGAGAGGTTAGATTTGTTTTATACAGGTTGAAGGAATACAGTTATTATAATTTTAAAAGTTTTACACAGAATGTCTTTAAAAATCAATGAAATATATCTTTAACAGTATCTTGATTACTTAGAAGCTATATGAAAGCACATTTTGACTCAATGTAATGAGATTTTATAATACATAACATACCAAGATCAACTGAAATGTGAAAAAAATTATTTGGAAGATTCAAACCAAAGATGGATGAGAATTTGGTGAGTCTTTGTAGGGAGCAGTTTCAGTATGAGAGGAATGGTTATGTGGTTAGCCTCTAAGTCTTTTGTTTTGTTTTTCCTTAAAATTAGGCATTCTGCTAATGACTCTCCGGTAGACTATAACTTACGAATTTTAAAGAGCCAAGGAGTCCTGTTTTTGGCACCATGTTCTATTTTCAGAATCATAGAAATTCATAATTGAATGTAACCTTATAACCTGTTCAGAAACCAAGTACTGAAGAGGAGAAAGAAAATAAAAAGTTATATTTATATGTATAAGTGGGCCTTATTAGTCATTGGGTAATTAGTGGCATTCTGAATTCCAGCTCTCAGTTCTCTTTGCTGCATATGGTGTTAAAAAGGAATTTTTACCACTGTAAGATATCTAAGGAAGTCTGAGTGAGAGACACATGTATACTTTTAGCAGACATCTGACCATTTTATATTTCACCCAAGAAAACTAGTATTTTTACGTTTCATTCAAATTTCTCAAATCCAGCATTTTAAACTAATCTCACTGCTATTCCTGTATTCAATTTCTATTTTTATATATTTTTTCTCTGGATAACGGTGTTTTGATACATTCTGGCAAACAAGACAATATCTGGCAAGTGAGACAAATAACCTTTAAAATCAGTTTCCTTTTTTTTTTGTATCATTGCTACTATCTCAGTTCAGGTCCGCATTTTCTCTAACCCTAACTCTTGATAAGCCTTCTGATTTCTGCCATTCCCTAGTTCTCCTTTAATACATTTCCATTTTTACTATCATGATTCTTTCCTTAGTGACACATATTTTCTCTCCCTTTAATAAGAAATCCAAATTCTTTGGGCTGCTCATACAAATGATTTGATTTTACATCCACTCCTATGGCCCCTTCATTCTCCAACCATATACTATACATTCTGTGTAGTAAGTGGCTTACTCTTTTCACTTTACCAGGGTGTAAAATTTTTACTCCCTACCCTTGCTTATGGCTTTATCTAGAATTCTTCCTCCTGCAATACAATAACCATTCTCAAAGACCAATTTCCTCAAGAATATTGGGTTCCATCCTCCATTGTTCTATCATTGAACATTGTAGCATAAAATCAGATTGTAAATTTTTCTTTTCACTTACAACTCCTCTTCTGGGCTGTTCATTCTTGTGAGGAAAAGACCGCATCTTATTCATCTTCATAGCTTCAAAGCATTACTGGAAAAGTCAGTATCACATAGGAGGTGCTCATTGTAAGTCATTAATTACTGCAACGGATTATTTTCTTGCCTATAATGTGTTAGTATATTTGATATTGAAATGTAAATAAAAAATTAAAATAATTTTAAAAATTCAAAATGTTTCCATCTAGTACAGGTAAAAAACTCAGCCACTGGTTGGAAGCAGGTTTTCAATATTTAAAGTGATGAGTATACACATAGTAAACAAGCAGGAGGAATTGCCCCTCATGTATAGTAATGAAATAAATATTAATAAGGTAACTTGTGATTTATTAAGACTCTATTAAATATAGATCTTGGGAAGATGTAAGTGTACGAAAAATTATGATGAAACCAATCATCAGGGAAATGCTCAGAGAAATAAAATTTTGCCTGAGCATTCTAGAATGCCTCACACAAATATGTAGAGGAAAGTTGGAGTTTTGGCCCCAAAATACTACCTGTGGTTATTCATCTAAAGGAAACAAACCAATGTGTATTCTGCATGATATTTAAAAAATAAACAGTGAAAACTTATGATTAATGGAATTGGCCAACAGTGGAGAAAAGAATAAATGTGGATTAATGCCTGTAATAGATTACTATAAAGTTATTTGTACTAAGAACACAAAACAAATAATGATTGACTACCTTTTATATTATCAAGAAAACATGCAAGGTGTTTTGAATACATATAATTTAACATTATCTTCACAAACACATGAGGCAGGTAACATCATCATAACTTTGCAGAGATGGACACAGGATCAAAGAGATTAAGACATCTTCACTTGGCTGTATGCTAGGTAATATTTTGGACAGAAACTCAGAATTATGGTTCCCAAATCTAAACATTTTTAACTATAGTGTTGAGTCTTCATTTGGAAAGTTATAATTACAAATATTTGGAAATTTAAAAGCACTGAAAATATATGTGACAGAGTCTTTTGTAAATTAAAATTATTGGGGTGAAGTTGATTAATAAGAGTATATAAGTTCCAAGTGTTTTCTTAACAGAGAAATGTCAGTGTGCACATGAAAGTAGAATATGTTGTCAGACCCTCATTCACAAATGCCATTCTCCCTGGGGAAGTGATTGTTTCTGCAGCTGAATCTGGAAAAATATAAGATGTGCCTGGAACATATTGTGCAACCAGAATTTAAGAGGTGGAAACAAGCAAACACAAATGACAAGAACATGTCCAAAAAGCAAAGGACACAGGAACTATTTGGTGATGGTTTCATTAGCAAAGCTAGAACAACTGGAGCAAGAAAAATGATGGTAGTATTGGATAACAAACCCAAAGAACAAAATCATCCTCAGCTAGTACACATTGGTCAAACCAGCTAACTCAATGAACACAAACACAGAAAAGAATGAAAAACTCTTTGTCACAGAATCATTTCAGTAAAATACATGGGGCTCAGTCCAGGCAGCTCAGTGGGTGAGAGTGTCATCCTGACAGGCCAAAACTGCAGGTTCAATGCCTGGTCAGAACACATACAGGAATCAACAAATGAATGCATACATAAGTGGGACAACAAGCGAATGATTGTGTGCATGTCTCTCTCCCTTCCTCTCTCTAAAATCAATAAATTAAAAAAATTAAAAAATAAATAAAAGAAAATACATTGAAAAAGTAAGGGAAATGGAAATTTACTACCAAAACACCATGGTAATAATTGGTGCAGACTATATATTAATGGATGCCATTAAATATAAATAAAATATTACATACTCTAAATTTTTCCCATATAAGGTGAGACATATTTATTTGTAGAGAAATAGATATAGTTATATATCTCTATATAAGTTAATTACAATGTGAAGAAATTGAACTCTACATAAAGAAGTCTGGCAGACACTACTTTAAGGACTTTTCCATTTTCCTGAATCTGACTTGCTCCAAATATTTTTATGGTTCTCTACTTCACTTTTTTCAATGCGACCCTACCACTGCAGATATTCCTGAAAAGTAACTGTTTTTAAGAGATGACATTCAGCTGACTTTAGGCACCTTCTCCATTTTTTCTCTGCAGCTCTTACCTCCATTGACATTACAGTTACCCTTCTGCTCCTTAGAATGACACTCTTCCTGCTCAAACAGCACAATCCCCTCCACCAATATACTCTCATTCTGAACACTTCCTCCCATGTACTATACCTAAATAACTCATTTTTCTACCCTGGAAATATTTGTCTAAATGCCAACTTTAATTTATCCTCACACAAGGACATTTTTTAAATAATTTATTTTATTTTATTTTATTTTAAATTTTATTTATTTATTTATTTTTTAGAGAGGGAAGGGAGGGAGAAAGAAAGAGAGAGAGAAACATCAATTTGTGGTTGCTGGGAGCCATGGCCTGCAACCCAGGCATGTGCCCTGACTGGGAATCGAACCTGCGATGCTTTGGTTCGCAGCCTGCACTTAAAATCATTTTTGTTGTTATTCTATTACAGTTGACCCAATTTTTTCCCTTTGCCCTCTTCTGCCCATCCTAACTCAGGCTCCCATAGTCAATTTCCACACTGTTGTCCATGTCCATGGGCTACTCATTCATGTTCTTTGTCTAGTCCCTGCCTCTTCTTTATACCATTATTATCCTCCTTGCTCCCCCAGGTCACTTTAAGTCTATCCCATGTTTCCATGCCTTCAGTTCTATTTTGTTCATTACTTTATTATTCATGAGATTCCTCTTATAGGTGAGATCATATGGTATTTGTCTTTCACTGACTGGCTTATTTCACTTAGCATAATGCTCTCCAGTTCCATCCATGTTGTTTGTTGCAGAAGGTAGGAATTCCTTCTTCTTTCTAGCTAGTATTCTTTTGAATAAATGGACCACAGTTTTTGATCTACTCATTTACTGATGGACCCTTAGGCTGTTTCCAGCACTTGGCTATTGTAAATTGTGCTGCTGTGAACATAGGGGTGCTAAGTTCTTTTGAGTCAGTGTTTCAGGATTCTTAGAATATATTCCCAGCAGCATTATTGCTGAGTCAAAAGGCAGTTCCATTTTTAGTGTTCTGAGGGACCTCCATACTGTTTTCCACAGTGGCTGCACCAGTCTGCATTCCTATCAACAGTGCACTAGGGTTCTTTTTTCTCCACATCTCACCAGTACTTGTTGTTTGTTGATTTAATGGTGGCCCTTTGGACTGATGTGAGGTAGTATCTCATTGTGGTTTTAATTTGCATCTCCCTGAAGACTAGTGATGTTGAGGATCTTTTCTCATGTCTATGGGTCATCTGTATGTCTTCCTTGGAGAAGTGTCTATTCAGACGCTTTGCCCATTTTTCAATTAGGGAGGGAGAGACAGAGGGTGGATGGGTGGAGAGAGAGACAGAGAACATAAATGTGAAAGAGAAACTTCCATTGATTGCCTTCTTATACCCACCCCCATGGTGGATCAAACCCATAACTTGGGTGTGTGGCCTGACCAGGAATCAATCCCTTAATGCTTCAACCAACTGAGCCACACTGGGCAGGGGGAAATGCCAACTTTTTACTGAAACCTACCTTGATCACAATTTCTGATTGTTTCCTCATGCCCCTATTTCAGAACCCCTATAATAATTTACATTTTATTGATTTTTATATTACTTTCACCTTAACATGTTGTATCACTAATTTTGTAATTCTTTTTGTATCTCCATGCCTCAAATTTATAGTCTATAGATATTATAAATGATAAAACCAAACTTTCATATCAACATTTGAATTCTTTCCTATAATCTCTTACTCCTTTATAGCAATTTATGACAATTAATCTACATATTTTAATAAATTTATGAAATTTAGTTTAAAGGAGTCACTGTTTCTGATTGCAATGAAATACAATTTGAAATTAATATTTTAAAGAAAAATAACTTTTAACTTGAAAATTAAACACATATAATGAAAAATAATCTTAAGTAGTTCTAAGTTACATAAAAATTCTAAAAAATTAACTTTCTTATGTATATAATGTATCACAATAGGGATAATTAATATTATTATATGTGAGCTAAAAATAAAGTGACATGCAGGTGAATAATAGAAGTATTAAACTCTTGTATTACTAAATAGGTAACAAAAAATAAATCAAATAAACATTTGTTACTAGGTGCTCAAGAAAAAAACACTAAATTGAAACTAAAGCAAGGAAAATAAAATGATAAAACTAAGAAAACAATTATGAATTAGAAAGAAAAGAAATAATTTAACAGGCAAAGCAAATAGAGCTGTTGTTTTATGAGTAAACAGAAAGCAAATATATAAACAATAGAAAGAATAATCCAGGGAAGAAAGAGAAAGAAGATGCAAAAAGGATAGTTACAAATGTGATGTGCTGCCCTGGCCACTGTGGCTCAGTGGTATGGAGCATCATCCTGTACACCAAAAGGCTGGTGTTTCAGTTCCCAGTCAGGCCATATACCTAGGATGCAGGCTCAGTCTCGGACCTGGGTGCATATGGTAGACAACCAATCTATATTTCTCTCTCACATCAGTGCTTCTTTTTCTCTCTTCCTTCCCTGATTTCTGAAATCAATAAACATCTATAAAAGAATATTTAAAATGCAATTAGCTAAGAAATAAAGTTATATTATCATTAAGTAAAAAGAGATTTAAAATCTCTGGTCAGACTTTGATTTCTGCCATGACAATGAAAACTTCAAGAATATCCCTGCAGCCATGAATAAGTGTAATGGGTTTCAACATTGGGAAAACATTAAGCAAGAAAAACTTGCTCCTATTAATTTTGCAGTCAATGTGCCTACTGAGGTGGCATAGCATTGGAAATCACTCGTAGTCTCAACTTACCTTAGCTCCCAAGGTTACGTACTGTCCAGTAAATTAGTGCTGGCGTTTTAAATTCTAAAAAAGCCTGGCTTAGCAGCCATATTGCATGAATAAAATTGCAATTCCACAATTCATGTCTATACCAACAAGTAATCTTCAGAAATTCTGGAATACGAACAGACATCCTATAAGAGTTACTTATAAATCTGAATGAAAATTGAATTCATTATCATGAAATAAAGAAAAATTCACAAGATTACTTCAATTATTTTCAGCCTACAACTTCTCACATCATTCCTTTGCTTCTTCATCTTAGATAAATGATTCCCAAAAAAATATTTCTGTTTTTTTATATTTTAATTTCCATACATATTTAGGAAAAGCCATTACAATATATTCAATGTGCACTAAATAGTAAAACCAGTGGGAGAACTATTTCTACAAATATGAATTAGGTGACTGACAAACCAAAATGGGGAAATGATACAGTATTTTCCTTGTGATGCTCTAAAACACTTGTCAGCTGATGACCCATTAGAGTTGGTGGTGGGGCACAAGTCCATGCACAAGACAAGATATTGTGGGTTTATCAAAGGCTGATGTAACATTGGTCATAATGTGTCATGGAATCTTGCTCACAAAATGGGTGCTGGAGGCTAAACATACAGTGTAGTAGTAATTATGCAAAACCGTAGATTCATACATATGCATTAATAAAGGAAAAAATAATTGTGGGGAATTGCTCAAAATGTTCCAACATTTCACACCTGTTCTCATTTTGTTCTTTGAATTTCATTGCATTCTAATTATTTTCTAAAGAACAGTGATAGTGTGATAGTATCACACAAGTGAACATAAAATGTTTCATTGTGAAAAATGAATTAATCCATCCCTGATGGTTTCAGTGACAGAGCGATTGCTGATGTCTCTATCAATGGCTTCTCCACCAATCCAGTTAAAAACTTAAAGGACCACAAAAGAGAATGAAACCAGGTTCTTCATTGTATGCCATCTAAGGAAAAAGGCAACTATTTCCTAAAAACATGACATAGTTGCAGTTAGTCCCTGAGCTTTTGTCCTTGGCAACATGCCAGAAAAGCTTCCTTGGAGACTGGTCCCCAGGGAAGAGCAATGTTGTGTTATCCTGAATCCTCAGTTATTATGAGGTGCCCTGCAAAAACAAACGAGACATACTCTGCTCCACTTGTGTTCACAACAGCTGCCTGAATTCCCTTTCAGACACAACTTTCTGCAGATTTTCTGCGTGACCAGTGCCTTCACAAATTCTAAGTTCAGATTTTCTCTTTTTCAACTCAGAATAAAGTGAGATGAGTGGCCAAATATTTATAAATGATTTAACTCAAAGGAAAGAGTACATTGCAGAAATTTTTGACTCAAATAGTTTTCATATTTTATTTGTGAGAAAAAGCTGAGGTTGACAAGGTTCTTGCCTGATAATATTGGAAGAAGGTTTGTTTTTCCACAACCATCTTTGGCTCTTGGTAAGTATTACTTTCAAAATTTAAGAGTTTTATTTAGGATCAGATAAAAGAGGGTATTACCAGAAAAGTATACATACACAAATCACTTAAACCTTACCCCAAATAATGCCAGATTCTGTGAGACCAGAAGTATAGCATTGATGAAATTATGTTCTACAAGTAAGATAAATGTTATAAAAATATATTCTTTGGAGAAATTAGATTTTGAATATTATACCTCAGAAAACATATCTTCTGGAAGTGAATACTAATATCTGGTGTGTAATTTTGATCTCCTACATTTGAAATTTGTTTGTGATTACAATTAAATAATTTTCTAAAAAAAACAGTAAATGATGCATTAAAATTCTTTTTGTAATATTATTATACATTAACCATTTTCTTTACATTTTCTGAAATCATAAAGAGAAACACAGTAAAATAAGCCTATTCTCTGAAGTCTCTGTCTTGGTAGAATGAGAGAGTTAACATTTAATAGCTATGACTCTCAATAAGTTATGCAAACAGTCTGTGCCCTTTATCTCACTTAGAAATGTGGTTAATAGTAGCACTCCTAACATAATATTCCCATGTGAAGTAAATATATTAATAAGAAAAAGCTTTTGGAAGAATGTCAGGCTTACTCTAATTACACAAAATGATAGTTTATATTATATCACACCAAAGGGTCAATGTATGCCCATTTCTGTATTTTGGGATCAAATTTATATTCCCCATTACATTCTGTAAACCAATTGTTGTTATAAATTTTTATATACTAATGTAATATATAAGTTGACATTTATGAACTCATTCCTGCCAGGTATCACCTTTCTCCACAGTTTGAAGCAGTGGACAGAATGGACAGAAGGAATAACACACATGTGTCTGACTTCATCCTTATGGGGCTGACAGAATCTGAAGAGATCCAGCTGGTCCTCTGTATCATATTTCTCATCATATACCTGGTCAGTGTGCTGGGAAACACAGGGATGATACTAATCATCCACCTGGATATCCAGCTTCACACCCCCATGTACTTTTTTCTCAGTCACCTGTCATTTCTTGACCTTACTTACTCAACAGCCATCACACCTAAAACTTTACAGAACTTACTGACCTCCACGAAGCACATTTCATACATAAGCTGCTTCACCCAAATGTACTTTTTTATCTTCTTGGGTGCTGTTGAATGTTTTCTTCTCTCCTTGATGGCATATGATCGCTATGTAGCTATCTGCAATCCTCTGCACTACTCTGTTGTTATGTCCAAAAGACTCTGCTACTCCCTCATCTTTGGGTCCTATTTCATTGGCTTTACAGAATCAATTGCCAATGTTCTTTGCATTAGCAGACTGGATTTCTGTGACTCCAATGTAATCCATCACTTTTTCTGTGACATCTCTCCAATCCTAGACCTGTCCTGCACTGACACACGTGGTGTGGAAATCATGATATTCATTTTTGCTGGCTCTACTCTAATGGTTTCTCTTATCACAATATCTGTGTCTTACCTGTCTATTCTGGCTACTGTACTGAAAATTACTTCCACTTCAGGAAAGCGAAAAGCCTTCTCTACATGTGCCTCCCATCTCCTGGGAGTCACCATCTTTTATGGCACTACCATTTTTACATATTTAAAACCACGCAAGTCCTATACCTTGGGCAAAGATCAAGTGGCTTCTGTGTTTTATACTATTGTGATTCCCATGCTGAATCCACTCATTTACAGCCTTAGGAATAAAGAAGTGAAAAATGCTCTCAAAAGACTCATGCAGAAGAGACAGAACTTCAGGCAATTAAAGTAACATCATTTTTAAACAGTTAACTTTTCTCTCCTTTCCTGTGGAGTATTTTCTTGTTCTCTCCAAAAAGCAATGAAGTCCTTTCATTTGTTTGTATTTCTGTTGAACCATTCCTTACTTAATCAAATATAATATTGGCCATCTCCAAAGGCATGTCCTTTGAAATTCATATTATAATTACAAGCCATAAAATATGTGTTAAAAACATGGCCCATTGTTTTTAAGGGCAACTTATCCTCAAAATGAGAAAATATTAATGTCCTATTTTAAAATACAGCAGAGAAATTACCATGCATTCTCCAATGACAGAGAACTTTATTATGAAACAGAGCTCAGTTTTGGCACACTGGTAATAGTTTCAGAAACCATGTCATGTACTATACAGAGAAGAAATGTAGCAGAGTAATTAGGAGCACTGCCTTTGGAGCCAAACATTTGAAGATTTATATTCTATATCTACTCTCCTTTTAGCTGTGTAAGCCTTACTAAATCACTGACTTCAATGTTTCCATTTCCACAACTCCACAAGATAATTAATATATCCAGGTCCATACAGTTTAATAAATATTGAATCATTTAAGGCAGTACTAATAAATGCTGACCATTATCATTAGAATATTTCTATTCCTGCAATATTTTTAATACACGATGGCTTTCTCTGAAAGATTATTCAATTGTGTTTTACAAATTACTTTTGGTTAATTTAATTGATGAACACACAAACAATTAAGGGAAAACTCAGAACTATAAGGACACATGGACCAAATCAAATAGAAATGGGATCTGGGGAGGGGGGTGGCTATGGATCGGCTGAGGGATGTAGTGTGGGGAAAATGGAGACAATTGTACTTGAACAACAATAAAAAAAAGCATTTTGCAATTTTGGAAACACATTGGTATATGTTAACCTTGGAGAAGATTTGGATAACTTTGAAAAATGAAGGAAATGGAAATACCTTAGCAATTGTTAACAGTTTGGAATGTGTTCTTGTACACCACTGGTTATGAAAGTAGGTATGTACATCTATTACATATATAAGCAAGATTTCTGTCCTTTTTATTTACCTTTTGCAGTTTTCTGTACATATTTACATGTTTAACATTTGCATTGAATTCAGAGATGAATGTGTTTTTAGTATATGGTCAAAAAATCAAACTTTTATGACAGAATGCTTTGGACCTGAAATTTTGTAAATTCATCAATTTAAAAATCTTTGTGCAGGGATACCAGGAGATAAGTAGTATATCTTTAGTGGCCACTTTCCAAAAATGTTAAATCTTTACCTTTTTGTGATGTAGCAATAAATCTCAGTAAACTTCCTTTTAATGCTCTGTGTATGTTTAAATTTATTGTCTATTTCTCAATATTTATAGGCTTCTTGTGGTCATTCAAAATAAATTTTTAAACTAAATTCTTGATTCATTGTTTTGTATTCTACAAGACATGTTGTAAAGCTAAGAGTTGAAAAATTTTGTGGCAAACTAGAATTTAGGTAGAATGCTAAAATTTCATTATATTCCATTTTTTCCTGTACATAATCTGTAATTTCTTTTATATTTCTGTTATTTGAGGGTTATTTAAAAACATACTTTTTCATTTTCTACATATGTGTATTTTTGAAAACCACTTTATTGAAGTATACTTGACATTTAAAATTTGCACATATTTGATGTATGCATTTTGTGGAATTTTCCAAAAGTATACACCAATACATATTAGTTTGTCAAATTTTTACCCAAAAGGTCATAGCATGGTCTTATCAACAGGGCCCTTATCTTTGCACCTTGATGAGCAAAAAGTGGGATCACTGGGGCAAAAGACAATTCCATTTTTTAAATTTTGAGGAAACTCCATACTGTTTTTCATAGTACTGCATAGTCAGCATTTTCAGAAAGAGTGAACAAGAGTTCTCTTTCTTTTACATTGTCACCAACACTTGTTGTTTGTTGATTTATTGATAATGGCTATTCTGATAGGTGTGAGGTGACATCTCATAACTGTGGTTTGAACTGGTATCTCTCTGATGATTACTGACACTGAATATTTCTTCAAATGTCTTTTGGCCATCTGTATGTCCTCCTTTGGAGAAGTGTCTATTCAGGTCTTTTGACTATTTCTTAATTGGGTTCGTTCACTTTCTGGTGTTGAGTTGTGTAAGTTTTCCATACTCCTACAGATTAAACCCCTTGTCAGATGTATCATTGGTAAATATGTAATTCCATACAACAGGTACCCTTTTCATTTTGTTGATGGTTTCTTTTGCTGTACAGAAGCAATTATTTAAATACTGTGCATCATTATTTTTAGAACTGAACTTTCATCTTTTTTATTTTACTAATTCAAAAGAGTCAACTAAGTGTCTATCAGTAGATGAATGGATAAAATAACTGGCAATTTACACTATGGAATACTACTTGTTCATAAAAAAAGAAAATCTTATCTTTGCTACAGCATGGATGGACCTAGAGAGCATTATGCAAAGTGGAAGAAGCCAGTCAGAGAAAGACAAATACCATATGATTTCACTCAACTGAACTAACAAGCGAAATAGACACAGATTCATAGATAGAGAGGACGTTGACCACTGTTTTGGATTTGGGGGTTGAAGGCATTGAGCCAAAAACATGGAGGACCCTCGAACAAGAACAACATTGTGGTGACTACCTGGGAGGGGGTGGGTAGAATGGAAGAGAGTATAAGGAGGATAAACAGTAATGGAAAAAATAATAAATAATAACATTTAAAAAGTGGATCTTTATCCACACCTAAAATTATCTTCTGAATGTTGAGAGCATTAACAGACTTCCCTATAAAAGTTCCTTTTAACAGATGTTTTAAGAATCCTCACCAAAGAGTATGTTTATTGGTTTTGGAAAGAAGGAAAGACAGAACAAGAGAGAGAAACATCAATGTGGCAAAGAAACATCAATAAGTTGCCTCTTATATGTGCCCCTACTGGGGATCAAATAAGCAACCAATTTTTCCACCCAGCCAGGGAATTGAACCCAAAACTTTTGTTGTATGGAATGACACTCCAAACAACTGAGAACCCCGCCCCCACCACGGCAGTTAGAGACACTTTCATATCTGCAAGAAGAACAATTTCATGTGCAGGAAGTGATCCAATATTCACAAGAACATTTTAAACTTATTTTCAGTGTATATATCTTTATCTATCTCTCTATCCATCTATCTATCTATCTATCTATCCTATTTATAGAGGGAAAGGGAGGGAGAAAGAGAAACAGAGAAACATCAGTCTGTGATGACCTCTTGTACACCCCCACCTGGGAACCTGGCCTGCAACTCATGGGCCCTAAACTGGGAATTGAACCAGCAACTGTTTGGTTCTCAAGCCAGCACTCAATCCCCTGAGCCACACAGCCAGGGCTCAGTCTATATCTTTTCAAATTATTCCTTTGTTTCTACATCTTGAAAAAATAATACCCAACATAAAATTATAGCTTTCTTTCCATACTTTTTAAGTCCATATACAAGAAAACATTTGACTATATATAAAAACTTTATAACCCACCCCCCTCTGCAGCCCTAGTAGTGTCAACGGGAGGCAAGAATGACCGCTGGGTCCACCAAAGCCTACCCACTGCTGCATTCCCACCTCCAGCCTGAATATCCCACTACCATTGCCATTATGCCCAAGAGAAAGGTTGAGGGGCATTTTCAAGGACATAAAGCCAAGATGAAGGATGAACCACAGAGAAGATCCACCAGGTCATTGGCCAAACCTACTCCTCCAAAGCCAGAGCCCAAGCCTAAAAAGGCCCCTGCCAAGAAGGGATAGAAGGTACTCACAGAGGAAAAGGGAAAAACTGACGCTGGCAAGGATTGGAATTACCCTGCAGAGAATGGAGATGCCAAAACAGACCAGGCACAGAAAGCTGAAGGTGGTGGAGAGGCCAAGTGAAGTGTATTTCTGGTGACTGTACAGTTTGAAATACTATTTTTATCAAGTTTTATAAAAATGCAGGATTTTGTCTTACCTTTTTTCAAGCTATATTGTTAGCACCCAGAACACTTCATTATTGTTTCTGAAAGAAGGACATGTAATATTATCAATAGAAAGTCTGCAAAACTGGACTAACATAGGGAAAAAACGCCATTCCCTTCTAGTTTTGACAGACTTCCTCTTGGTTCCTGGGAGGAGGGACTCCTTGATGTTGACACACATTAGCCATCTTGGTACAGACACCTTGCGGTGTGGGAAAACTAAAATTAATTTTTATGTCCTTTTCTCATTCTCAACTTTAAGCATAGACTTGACTCCCTAAAGCCCAGAGACCTCTTGAGACCTGAACCGCCAAAACTTGGTTACCAGTATGTTGGGCAATCTGGACTTTACAGTGTCACCATGGAGATGGCATCCCTCAAAAGAGCAGCAGTTCTCTTTCTACCTTGTGCACCTACAGACTGACAATTCTGCCATTTTCATTGCATTTCCTGAAAGTCAGAATCAGTAGGTGAAAAGCTGTTATACAACATACTAATGTGAAATGTCAACCCCCACTCTAAACTCTCCCCATTCAGAGCAGCAGATGAAGACCCCATTGGGTTTTGTAGTGGCTTTCTGATTTCAGCAGTCCACTGAAGAAGGGAGTTTGAAAGTTGTTGTACACTGTTAACAATTGTCTGCCTATGTCCTGCCTGAAATACCATGAGTGTTTATGAAAAGTATCTTTAATAAAGCTGGATACAGTTTGAAAAAAAAGAGAACACTTGATTGTATACAAAGGACAACAAAATAGTTAAACAAATTGTAAAAGTACTGCTATGTAGAAGAGTGGGGTGATTGCCAAACCAAAATGAGGAGCCAACACCATATTTTCCTTGTGATGCTTTAAAACACTTGTCAACTGATGACCCATTAGAGAGAAGCTGGTGATGGGGCACAAGTCCACGCACAAGACGAGACATTGTGGGTTTATCAAAGGCTGATGTAACATTGGTCATAATGTGTCATGGAATCTTGCTCACAAAATGGGTGCTGGAGGCTAAACATACAGTGTAGTAGTAATTATGTAAAACTGTAGATTCATACATATGCATTAATAAAGGAAAAAATAATTGTGGGGAATTGCTCAAAATGTTATAACATTTCACACCTGTTCTCATTTTGTTCTTTGAATTTTGTTGCATTCTAATTATTTTCTAATGAACAGTGATAGTGTGATAGTATCACACAGGTGAACATAAAAATATTTCATTGTGAAAAATGAATTAATCCATCCTTGATGGTTTCAGTGACAGAGCAATTGCAGATGTCTCTACAATGGCTTCTCCACCAATCCAGTTAAAAACTTCAAGGATCACAAAAAAGGATGAAACCAGGCTCTTCATTGTGTGCCATCTAAGGAAAAAGGCAACTATTTCCTCAAACATGAGATAGTGGAATTTAGTTCCTGAGCTTTTGTCCTTGGAAACATGCCAGAAAAGATTCCTTGGAGACTGGTCCCCAGGGAAGAGCAATGTTGTGTTTTCCTGAATCCTCAGTTATTATGAGGTGCCCTGGAAGACAGATGAGAAATACTCTGCTCCACTTGTGTTCACAACAGCTGCCTGAATTCCCTTTCAGACACAACTTCCTGCAGATTTTCTGCGTGACCAGTGCCTTCACAAAATTCTAAGTTCAGATTTTCTTTTTTTCAACTCAAAATAAAGCAAGATGAGTGGTCAAAAATTTATAAATAATTTAAATCAGAGGAAAGAATGCATTGCAGAAATTTTTGACCCAAATAGTTTTCACATTTTATTTGTGAGAAAAAGCTGAGGTTGACAAGGTTCTTGCCTGATAATATTGGAAGAAGGTTTGTTTTTCCACAACCATCTTTGGCTTTTGGTAAGTATTACTTTCTAAATTTAAGAGTTTTATTTAGGATCAGATAAAAGAGGGTATTACCAGAAAAGTATACATACACATATCACTTAAACCTTACCCCAAATAATGCCAGATTCGGTGAGACCAGAAGTATAGCATTGATGAAATTATGTTCTACAAGTAAGATAAATGTTTTAAAAATATATTCTTTGGAGAAATTAGATTTTGAATATTATACCTCAGAAACATATCTTCTGGAAATGAATACTAACATGTGGTCTGTAATTTTGATCTCCTACATTTGAAATTTGTTTGTGATTACAATTAAATAATTTTCTAAACAAAAGAACAGTAAATGATGCGCAAAAATTCTTTTTCTATTATTATTATACATCAACCATTTTCTTACATTTTCTGAAATTATAAACAGAAACACAGAAAATGAGGCTATTCTCTGAAGTCTCTCTATCTTGGTAGAATGAGAGAGTCAATATTTAATAGCTGTGACTCTCAATAAGTTATGCAAACTGTCTGGTTTCTTAATCTCATTTAAAAAATGTGGATAATAGTAGCACTCCTCACATAATATTCTCATGTGAAGTAAATATATTAATAAGAAAAAGCCTTTGGAAGAATGTCAGGCTTACTCTAATTACACAAAATGATAGTTTTCATTATATCATGCCCAAGGGTCAATGTATGTCCATTTCTGTATTTTGTGATCAAATTTATATTCCTCATTACATTCTGTAAACCACTTGTTATTATAAATGTTTTATATACTAATCTAATATATAAGTCGACATTTATGAACTCATTCCAGCCAGGTATCACCTCTCTTTCTCCACAGTTTGAAGCAGTGGACAGAATGGACAGAAGGAATAACACACATGTGTCTGACTTCATCCTTATGGGGCTGACAGAATCTGAAGAGATCCAGCTTGTCCTCTTTATCATATTTCTCATCATATACCTGGTCAGTGTCCAGGGAAACACAGGGATGATACTGATCATCCACCTGGATCTCCAGCTTCACACCCCCATGTATTTTTTTCTCAGTCACCTGTCATTTCTTGACCTTACTTACTCAACAGCCATCACACCTAAAACCTTACAGAACTTACTGACCTCCACAAAGCACATTTCATACATAAGCTGCTTCACCCAAATGTACTTTTTAATCTTCTTGGGTACTGTTGAATGTTTTCTTCTCTCCTTGATGGCATATGATCGCTATGTAGCTATCTGCAATCCTCTGCACTACTCTGTTGTTATGTCCAAAAGACTCTGCTACTCCCTCATCTTTGGGTCCTATTTCATTGGCTTTACAAACTCTATGATCAATGTGCTTTTCATGAGCAGACTGGATTTCTGTGACTCCAATGTAATCCATCACTTTCTCTGTGACACTTCCCCAATCCTAGACCTGTCCTGCACTGACACACGTGGTGTGGAAATCACGATATTCATTTTTGCTGGCTCTACTCTAATGGTTTCTCTTATCACAATATCTGTGTCTTACCTGTCCATTCTGACTACTGTACTGAAAATTACTTCCACTTCAGGAAAGCGAAAAGCCTTCTCTACATGTGCCTCCCATCTCCTGGGAGTCACCATCTTTTATGGCACTACCATTTTTACATATTTAAAACCACGCAAGTCCTATACCTTGGGCAAAGATCAAGTGGCTTCTGTGTTTTATACTATTGTGATTCCCATGCTGAATCCACTCATTTACAGCCTTAGGAATAAAGAAGTGAAAAATGCTCTCAAAAGACTCATGCAGAAGAGACAGGACTTCAGGCAATTAAAGTAACATCATTTCTAAACAGTTAACTTTTCTCTCCTTTCCTGTGGAGTATGTTCTTGTTCTCTCCAAAAAGCAATGAAGTCCTTTCATTTGTTTGTATTTCTGTTGAACCATTCTTTACTTAATCAAATATAATATTGGCCATCTCCAAAAGCATGTCCATTGAAATTCATATTATAATTACAAGCCATAAAATATGTGTTAAAAACATGGCCCATTGTTTTTAAGGGCAACTTATCCTGAAAATGAGAAAATATTAATGTCCTATTTTAAAATACAGCACAGATATTACCATGCATTCTCCAATGACAGAGAACTTTATTATGAAACAGAGCTCAGTTTTGGCACACTGGTAATAGTTTCAGGAACCATGTCATGTATTATATAGAGAAGAAATGTAGCAGAGTAATTAGGAGCACTGCCTTTGAAGCCAAGCATTTGAAGATTTGTAGTCCATATCTACTCCTCTTTTAGCTGTGTAAGCGTTAATAAATGACTGACTTCAATGTTTCCATTTCCACAACTCCACAAGATAATTAATATATCCAGGTCCATACAGTTTTAATAAATATTGAATCATTTAAGGCAATACTAATAAATGCTGGCCATTATCATTAGAATATTTCTAATCCTGCAATATTTTTAATACACAATGGCTTTCTCTTAAAGATTATTCACTTGTTCTTTGTAAATTACTTTTGGTTAATTTAATTGATGAACACACAAACAATTAAGGGGAAACTCAGAACTACAAGGACACATGGACCAAACCAAGTGGATCTGGGGAGGGGAGTGGGTATGGATGGGCTGGGGGATGTAGTCGGGGGAAAATGGAGACAATTGTACTTGAGCAACAATAAAAAAAGCATTTTGCAATTTTCGAAACACATCAGTATATGTTAACACTGAAGAAGATTTGGATACCTTGGAAAAATTAAGGAAATGGAAATACCTTAGCAATTGTTAACAGTTTGGAATGTGTTCTTCTACACCACTGGTTATGAAAGTAGGTATGTACATCTATTACATATATAAGCAAGATTTCTGTCCTTTTTATTTACCTTTTGCAGTTTTCAGTACATGTTTACATGTTTAACATTTGTCATTGAATTCAGAGATGAATGTGTTTTTAGTATATGGTCAAAAAATCAAGACTTTTATGACAGAATGCTTTGGACCTGAAATTTTGTAAATTCATCGATTTAAAAATCTTTGTGCAGTGATATATCTTTAGTGGCCACTTTCTAAAAATGTAAATCTTTACCTTTTTGTGATGTAGCAATAAATCTCAGTAAACTTTTTTTTGGTATGCTGTGTATGTTAAAATTTATTGCGTTTTTCTCAATATTTACCGGCTTCTTGTGGTCATTAAAAATAAATTCTTAAACTAAATTCTTGACTCATTTGATTTGTATTCTATAAGACATGTTGTAAAGCTAAGAGTTGAAAAATTTTGAGGCAAACTCAATTTAGGCAGAATGCTAAAATTTCTTTATATTCCATTTTTTTTCCTGTAAATAATCTGGAATTTCTTTTATCTTTCTGTTATTTGAGGGTTATTTAAAAACATACTTTTTCATTTTCCACATATGTATTTTTTTTTTAAACCACTTTGTTAAGGTATACTTGACATTTAAAATCTGCACAGATTAGATGTGTACAATTTGTGGAATTTTTCCAAAAGTACACACCAATACATACTATATTGTCCATTTTTTACCCAAAAGGTCATAGCATGGTCTTATCAATAGGGCCCTTATCTTTGCATCTTGATGAGCAAAAAGTGGGATCACTGGTCAAAAGAAAATTCCATTTTTAAATTTTGAGTAGACTCCATACTGTTTTCCATAGCACTGCATAGTCTGCATTCCATCCAACATTGCACAAGGGTTCTCCTTCTTTTACATTGTCACCAACACTTCTTGTTTGGTGATTGATGGTGGCCATTCTGACAGGTGAGGTGACATCTCATCATTGTGTTTTGAATTTGCATCTCTCTGATGATTACTGACACTGAATATTCCTTCAAATGTCTTTTGGCCATCTGTATGTCCTCCTTTGGAGATGTGTCTATTCAGGTCCTTTGCCTATTTCTTAATTGGGTTATTTGACTTTCTGGTGTTGAGGTCTGTAAGTTTTCCATATTCCTAGAGATTAAACCCCTTGTCAGATGTATCATCGGTAAATATGTTATTCCAGACAATGGGTACCCTTTTCATTTTGTTCATGGTTTCTTTTGCTGTACAGAAGCAATTATTTAAATAATGTGCATCATTATTTTTAGAACTGAACTTTATTTTTTTTATTTTACTAATTCAAAAGAGTCAACTGTCTATCCGTAGATGGATGGATAAAATAACTATGGCAATTTACACTATGGAATACTACTTGTCCATAAAAAAAGAAAATCTTACCTTTGCTACAGCATGGATGGACCTGGAGAACATTATGCTAAGTGAAAGAAGCCAGTCAGAGAAACACAAATGCCATATGATTTCACTCAACTAAACTAACAAGCGAAATAGACACAGATTCATAGACAGAGAAGAAGTTGACCACTCTTTTGGATTTGGGGGTTGAAGGCATTGAGCCAAAAACACAAAAGACCCATGGACAAGAACGACAGTGTGGTGACTACTTTGGAGGGAGTGGGAGAATGGAAGAGGGTATAATGAGGATAAATAGTAATGGAAAAAAAATAAATAACATTTAAAAAGTGGATCTTTATCCACACCAAAAGTTATCTTCTGAATTCCTGGAGTATTAACAGACTTCCTTTAAAAAGTTCCTTTTAATAGATGTTTTAAAAATCCTCACCAAAGTGAATGTTATTTGATTTTAGAGAGTAAAGGAAAGACAGAACACGAGAGAGAAATATCAATGTGATGTAGAAACATCAATTAGTTGCCTCTTATGTGTGCCACTACTGGGGATCAAATATGCAACCAATTTGTGTACCCTCACAAGGGATTGAACCCAAAAGTTTTTGTTGTATGGAATGACATGCCAAACACCTGAGACCACCCCCACATCCAGGGTAGTCATAGGCACTTTCATATCTGCAAGAAGAATGATTTCATGTGCATGAAGTGACCCAATCGTCACAAGAATATTTTAAACTTATTTTCAGTGTATATCTCTTTATCTATCTGTCTATATATCTATCTATAGAGTGCAAGGGAGGGAGAAAGAGGAGAGAAACATCAGTGTGTGATGGCCTCTTGTACACACCCACATGGGAACCTGGCCTACAACTCATGTGCCCTAAACTGGGAATTCACCCAGCAACTGTTTGGTTCTCAGGCCAGCACTCAATCCCCTGAGCCACACCAGACAGGGCTCAGTGTATATCTTTTCAGACTATTCCTTTGCTTCTACATCTTGGAAAAATAATTCCCAGCATAGAATCATAGCTTTCTTTCCATGTATTGTAAATTCATGTACAAGAAAACACTTGATTATGTATAAAAACTTTATAACCCACACCCCTCTGCAGCCCTAGTAGTGTGAAGAGGAGGCAAGAATGACCCCTGGGTCCACCAAAGCCTGCCCACTGCTGCATTCCCAACTCCAGCCTGAATATCCCACTACCATTGCCATTATGCCCAAGAGAAAAGTGGAGGGACATTTTCAAGGAGATAAAGCCAAGGTGTAGGATGAACCAGAGAGAAGATCCACCAGGTCATTGGCCAAACCTACTCCTCCAAAGTCAGAGCTCAAGCCTAAAAGGCCCCTGCCAGGGAGAAAGAGAAGATACCCATAGAGAAAAAGGGAAAAACTGATGCTGGCAAGGATGAGAATAACACTGCAGAGAATGGAGATGCCAAAACAGACCAGGCACAGAAAGCTGAAGGTGGTGGAGAGGCCAAGTGAAGTGTGTGCATGTTTGATAACTGTGAATTCTGTGACTGTACAGTTTGAAATACTATTTTTATCAAGTTTTATAAAAACGCAGGAATTTGTCTCACTTTTTTTAAGCTATATTGTTAGCACCCAGAACACTTCATTATTGTTTCTGAAGGAAGGACATGTAATATTAATAGAATGTCTGCAAAGCTGCACTGACATAGGGAAAGAAATCACTTTTCCCTTCTAGTTTTGAGGGACTTCCTCTTGGTTCCTGGGACGAGGGATCCCTTGATATTGGCACACATTGATGTTGCCACCTTGGCACAGACACCTTTTGGTGTGGGAAAACTAAAATTAATTTTTATGTCATTTTCTCCCTCTCCACTTTAAGCATAGACTTGACTCCCTAAAGCCCAGAGACCTATTGAGACCTTAACCCCGAAATATTGGTTACCAGTATGTTCAGCAATCTGGACTTTACAGTGTCACCATGGACATGGTGTCCCTCAAAAAAGCGGCAGCTCTCTTTTTACATTGTGCACCTACAGACTGATAATTAAGCCATTTTCATTGCATTTCCTGAAAGTCAGAATCAGCAGGTGAAAAGCTGTTAAACAACATGCTAATGTGAAATGTCCACCCCCACTCTAAACTCTCCCCATTCAGAGCAGCAGATGAAGACTCCATTGGGTTTTGTAGTGGCTTTCTGATTTTGGCAGTCCACTGAAGAAGGGAGTTTGAAAGTTGTTGTACACTGTTAACAATTGTCTGCCTATGTCCTGCCTGAAATACCATGAGTGTTTATGAAAAGCATCTTTATTAAAGCTGGATACAGTTTGAAAAAAACAGAAAAGACTTGATGATATACAGAGGACAACAAAATAGTTAAACAAATTGTAAAGTATTGCTATGTAGAAGAGTGGGGTGATCGCCAAACCAAAATGGGGAGCCGACACCATATTTTCCTTTTGATGCTTTAAAACACTTGTCAGCTGATGACCTGTTAGAGAGAAGATGGTGATTGGACACAAGTCCATGCATAAGACGAGAGACATTGTGGGTTTATCAAAGGCTGATGTAACATTGGTCATAATGTGTCATGGAATCTTGCTCACAAAATGGGTGCTGGAGGCTAAACATACAGTGTAATAGTAATTATGCAAAACTATAGATTTATACATATGCATTAATAAAGGAAAAAAAAAGATTGTGGGGAATTGATCAAAATGTTCCAACATTTCACACCTATTCTCATTTTGTTGTTTGGATTTTATTTCAATCTAATTATTTCCTAATGAACAGTGAATGGGTGATAGTATCACACAAGTAAACATAAAAATGTTTCATTGTGAAAAATGAATTATTCCATTCCTCATGGTTTCAGTGACACAGCAATTGCTGATGTTTCTCTCAATGGCTTCTCCACCACCCCAGTTAAACCTTAAAGGATCACAAAAGAGGATGGAACCAGGTTTTTCACCGTGTGCCGTCTAAGGAAAAAGGCAAATATTTCCTCAAACATGACATAGCTGCATTTAGTCCCTGAGCTTTTGTCCTTGGCAACATGCCAGAAAAGCTTCCTTGGAGACTGGTCCCCAGGGAAGAGCAATGTTGTGTTATCCTGCATCCTCAGTTATTATGAGGTGCCCAGGAAGACAGACAAGAGATACTCTGTTCCACTTGTGTTCACAACAGCTGCCTGAATTCCCTTTCAGACACACCTTCCTGCAGATTTTCTGTGTGACCAGCGCCTTCACAAAATTCTAAGTGGAGTTTTTCTCTTTTTCAACTCAGAATAAAGCGAGATGAGTGGCCAAAATTTTATAAATAATTTAACTCTAAGGAAAGAATGTATTATAGAAATTTTTGACTCGAATAGTTTTCATGTTTTATTTGTGAGAAAAGGTTGACAAATTTCTTGCCTGATAATATTGGAAGAAGATTTTTTTCTTTCTCCCCTGACTTTGGCTCTTGGTAAGTATTGCTCTGAAAATTTAAGGGTTTTAGTTAGGATGAAATAGAAAGAAGGCATTTTACAAAATATATACATAAACATATTACTCAGACCTTACTCAAAAAAATGCCATGTTTTGTGAAACCAGAACTATGGAGTTGATGGAATTATGGTCTACAAGCAATGTAGATGGTTTGAAACATAATTTTTAGAACAAATCAAATTTCAAATGCTCAGCAGAGAAAAACATATCTTCTGGAAATTAATACTAATATGGTGTATAACTTTGGTTCCCTAATGTGAAAATTACTTTCAGTTACTATCTAATATTTTTCAAAACAAAAGATAGTAAAATCATGCATTAAAATTGTTTATATAATTTTTTATTATATAACATATCAAGAATTTTTCCTTAGGTTTTTTTCAATTACAACCAGAAATATGGTATAATGAACCTGTTCTCTGAAGTCACTCTATCTTGGTTGAATGGCAGAGCCACCATTTAATAGCCCTGACTCTGAATAAGTTACTTAAATTGTCTGTGTCCTTGAACTCATTTTTGAAATGAGCCTATAAGATAGCACCCATGGTATAATGTTCTCATGAGGAAGAAATATGTTAATAAAGAAAAACATTTAGAAAAGTGTCAGGCTTATCATAGTCACACAAAATGATAGTGTTTATTATATCATGCCCAAGGGTCAATGTATGCCCACTTCTACACTATGCAATCAATTGTAATTTCACATCACATTCTGTACTCCATTAATTATTATTAATTTTTAGAAATATTAAAGCAATTTAAATAAACCTTTATGAACTCATTCCTGCCAGGTATCACCTTTCTTTCTCCATAGTCTGAAGCAGTTGGACAGAATGGACAGAAGGAATAACACACATGTGTCTGACTTCATCCTTATGGGTCTGACAGAATCTGAAGAGATCCAGTTGGTCCTCTTTATCATATTTCTCATCATATATCTGATCAGTGTGCTGGGAAACACAGGGATGATACTGATCATCCACCTGGATCTCCAGCTTCACTCCCCCATGTATTTTTTTCTCAGTCACCTTTCGTTTCTTGACATTAGTTACTCAACAGTCATCACACCTAAAACCTTACAGAACTTACTGACCTCCATGAAGCACATTTCATACATAAGCTGCTTCACCCAAATGTACTTTTTTGCCTTCTTGGGTGTCGCTGAATGTTTTCTTCTCTCCTCAATGGCCTATGATCGCTATGTAGCTATCTGCAATCCTCTGCACTACCCTGTAGTTATGTCCAAAAGATTCTGCTGCTCCCTCATCTTTGGGTCCTATTCCATTGGCTTTACAAACTCTATGATCAATGTGCTTTTCATGAGCAGACTGGATTTCTGTGACTCCAATGTAATCCATCACTTTTTCTGTGACACTTCCCCAATCCTAGACCTGTCCTGCACTGACACACGTGGTGTGGAAATCATGATATTCATTTTTGCTGGCTCTACTCTAATGGTTTCTCTTATCACAATATCTGTGTCTTACCTGTCCATTCTGACTACTGTACTGAAAATTACTTCCACTTCAGGAAAGCGAAAAGCCTTCTCTACATGTGCATCCCATCTCTTGGGAGTCACTATCTTTTATGGCACTATGATTTTTACATATTTAAAACCACGCAGGTCCTATACCTTGGGCAAAGATCAAGTGGCTTCTGTGTTTTATACTATTGTGATTCCCATGCTGAATCCACTCATTTACAGCCTTAGGAATAAAGAAGTGAAAAGTGCTCTCAAAAGACTCATGCGGAAGAGACAGGACTTCAGGCAATTAAAGTAACATCATTTCTAAACAGTTAAGTTTTCTCTCCTTTCCTGTGGAGTATTTTCTTGTTCTCTTCAAAAAGCAATGAAGTCCTTTCATTTGTTTGTATTTCTGTTGAACCATTCTTCACTTAATCAAATATAATATTGGCCATCTCCAAAAGCATGTCCTTTGAAATTCATATTATAATTACAAGCCACAAAATATGTGTCAAAAACATGGCCCATTGTTTTTAAGGGCAACTTATCCTCAAAATGAGAAAATATGAATGTCCTACTTTAAAATACAGCAGAGAAATTACCATGCATTCTCCAATGACAGAGAATTTTGTTAGGAAACAGAGCTCAGTTTTGGCACACTGGTAATAGTTTCAGAAATCATGTCATGTGTTCTATAGAGAAGAAATGTAGCAGAGTAATTAGGAGCACTGCCTTTGGAGCCAAACATTTGAAGATTTATATTCTATATCTACTCTCCTTTTAGCTGTGTAAGAGTTAATAAATCACTGACTTCAGTGTTTCTATTTCCACAGCTCCACAAGATAATTAATATATCCAGGTCCATACAGTTTTAATAAATATTGAATCATTTAAGGCAATACTAATAAATGCTGGCCATTATCATTAGAATATTTCTATTCCTGCAATATTTTTAGTACACAATGGCTTTCTCTTAAAGATTATTCACTTGTTCTTTGTAAATTACTTTTGGTTAATTTAATTGATGAACACACAAACAATTAAGGGAAAACTCAGAACTACAAGGACACATGGACCAAACCAAGTGGATCTGGGGAGGGGGGTGGGTATGGATGGGCTGGGGGATGTAGTCGGGGGAAAATGGAGACAATTGTACTTGAGCAACAATAGAAAAAAGCATTTTGCAATTTTCGAAACACATCTGTATATGCTAACACTGAAGAAGATTTGGATACCTTGGAAAAATTAAGGAAATGGAAATACCTTAGCAATTGTTAACAGTTTGGAATGTGTTCTTCTACACCACTGGTTATGAAAGTAGGTATGTACATCTATTACATATATAAGCAAGATTTCTGTCCTTTTTATTTACCTTTTGCAGTTTTCTGTACATATTTACATGTTTAACATTTGTCATTGGATTCAGAGATGAATGTGTTTGTGGTATATGGTCAAAAAATCAAGACCTTTATGACAGAATGCTTTGGACCTGAAATTTTGTAAATTCATCGATTTAAAAATCTTTGTGCAGTGATATATCTTTAGTGGCCACTTTCTAAAAATGTAAATCTTTACCTTTTTGTGATGTAGCAATAAATCTCAGTAAACTTCCTTTTGATATTCTGTGTATGTTTAAATTTATTGTCTTTTTCTCAATATTTATAGGCTTCTTGTGTCATTAAAAATAAATTTTTAAACTAAATTCTTGACTCATTTCTTTTGTATTCTACAAGACATGTTGTAAAGCTAAGGGTTGAAAAATTTTGTGACAAACTAGAACTTAGGTAGAATGCTAAAATGGTCTTTACATTACATTTTTTCCTGTAGATAATCTGGACTTTCTTTTACCTTTCTGTTATTTCAGAGTTATTTAAAAATATACTTTTTCATTTACCACATATGTGTATTTTTGAAAACCACTTTATTGAAGTAAACTTGACATTTAAAATCTGTACATATTTGATATATGCAATTTGTGGAATTTTTCCAAAAGTATACACCAATATATATTAGATTGTCCATTTTTTTACCCAAAAGGACATAGCATGATCTTATCAACAGGGCCCTTATCCTTGCATCTTGATGAGCAAAAAGTGGGATCACTGGGGCAAAAGACAATTCCATTTTTAAATTTTGAGGAAACTCCATACTGTTTTTCATAGTACTGCATAGTCAGCATTTTCACAAAGAGTGAGCAAGGGTTCTCTTTCTTTACATTGTCACCAACACTTGTTGTTTGGTGATTTATTGATAATGGCTATTCTGATAGGTGTGAGGTGACATCTGATAACTGTAGTTTGAATTGGTATCTCTCTGATGATTACTGACACTGAATATTTCTTCAAATGTCTTTTGGCCATCTGTATGTCCTCCTCTGGAGAAGTGTCTATTCAGGTCTTTTGACTATTTCTCAAGTGGGTTGTTTGACTTCCTGGTGTTGAGTTGTGGAAGTTTTCCATACTCCTACAGATTAAACCCCTTGTCAGATGTATCCTTGGTAAATATGTTAATCCATACAACAGGTACCCTTTTCATTTTGTTGATGGTTCCTTTTGCTGTACAGAAGCAATTATTTAAATAAAACGTGTCATTATTTTTAGAACTGAACTTCTTTTTTTTTAATTCTACTAATTCAAAATAGTCAACTAAGTGTCTATCAGTAGATGAATGGATAAAATAACTATGGCAATTTACACTATGGAATACTATTTGTCCATAAAAAAAGAAAATCCTACCTTTGCTACAGCATGCATGGACCTAGAGAGCATTATGCTAAGTGAAAGAAGCCAGTCAGAGAAAGACAAATGCCATATGATTTCACTCAACTGAACCAACAAGCGAAATAGACACAGATTCATAGATAAAGAGGAAGTTGACCACTGTTTTGGATTTGGGGGTTGTAGGCATTGAGCCAAAAACACAAAGGACCCATAGACAAGAACAACAGTGTGGTGACTACCTGGGAGGGTATGGGTAGAATGGAAGAGGGTATAATGAGGATAAATAGTAATGGAAAAAATTAATAAATAATGACATTTAGAAAGTGGATCTTTAACCACACCAAAAATTGTCTTCTGAATTTCTAGAGCATTAACAGACTTTCCTATAAAAGTTCCTTTTAACAGATGTTTTAAAAATCCTCACCAAAGTGTATCTTTATTGGTTTTGGAAAGAGAGGAAAGGCAAGACAGAACAAGAGAGAGAAATATCAATGTGGCATAAAAACATGTATTGGTTGCCTCTTATATGTGACCCTACTGGGGAGCAAATAAGCAACCAATTTTTCCACCCTGCCGGGGAATTGAACCCAAAACTTTTTGCTGTATGGCATGACACTCCAAACAACTGAGACCCACCCACACCAGGGCAGTCAGAGACACTTTCATATCTGCAAGAAGAATGATTTCATGTGCATGAAGTGATCCAATATTCACAGGAATATTTTAAAATTATTTTCAGTGTATATCTCTTTATCTATCTATCTATCTATCTATCTCTCTATTGAGGGCAAGGGAGGAAGAAAGAGAAGGAGAGAAACATCAATGTGTGATGGCCTCTTGTACACCCACCCCCACCTGGGAACCAGGCCTGCAACTCATGTGCCCTAAACTGGGAATTGAACCAGCAACTGTTTGGTTCTCAGGTCAGCACTCACTCCCCTGAGCCACACCAGCCAGGGCACAGTGTATATCTTTTCAAATTATTCCTTTGTTTCTACATCTTGAAAAAATAATTCCCAACATAAAATTATAGCTTTCTTTCCATACTTTTTAAATCCATATACAAGAAAACATTTGACTATATATAAAAACTTTATAACCCACCCCCCTCTGCAGCGCTAGTAGTGTGAAGAGGAAGCAAGAATGACCCCTGGGTCCACCAAAGCCTACCCACTGCTGCATTCCCACCTCCAGCCTGAATATCCCACTACCATTGCCATGATGTTCAGGAGAAAGGCTGAGGGGCATTTTCAAGGACATAAAGCCAAGATGAAGGATGAACCACAGACAAGATCCACCAGGTCATTGGCCAAACCTACTCCTCCAAAGCCAGAGCCCAAGCCTAAAAAGGCCCTGCCAAGAAGGGAGAGAAGGTACCTTCAGAGGAAAAGAGAAAAACTGATGCTGGCAAGGATGGAAAAAACCCTGCAGAGAATGGAGATGCCAAAACAGACCAGGCACAGAAAGCTGAAGGTGGTGGAGAGGCCAAGTGAAGTGTATTTCTGGTGACTGTCCAGTTTGAAATACTATTTTTATCAAGTTTTATAAAAATGCAGGATTTTGCCTTATGTTTTTTTAAGCTATATTGTTAGCAACCAGAACACTTCATTATTGTTTCTGAAGGAAGGACATGTAATATTAATAATAGAAAGTCTGCAAACTGGACTAACATAGGGAAAAACCACCTTTCCCTTCTAGTTTTGACAGACTTCCTCTTGGTTCCTGGGATGAGGGACTCCTTGATGTTGACACACAAGAGCCATCTTGGCATAGACACCTTCTGCTGTGGGAAAACTAAAATTAATTTTTATGTCCTTTTCTCCCTCTCCAGTTTAAGCATACACTTGAGGCCCTAACGCCCAGAGACCTGTTGAAACCTATACTACCAAAACTTGGTTACCAGTATGTTCAGCAATCTAGACTTTCCAGTGTAACCATGGAGACGGCATCCCTCAAAAGACAGGAGTTCCCTTTTTACATTGTGGACCTACACTGACAATTCTGCCATTTTCATTGCATTTCCTGAAAGTCAGAATCAGCAGGTAAAAAGCTGTTAAATAAAATGCTAATGTGAAATGTCCACCCCCACTCTAAACTCTCCCAGTTCAGAGCAGCAGATGAAGACTCCATTGGGTTTTGTAGTGGCTTTCTGATTTTGGCAGTCCACTGAAGAAGGGAGTTGGAAAGTTGTTGTACACTGTTAACAATTGTCTGCCTATGTCCTGCCTGAAATACCATGATTGTTTTTGAAAAGTATCTTTAATAAAGCTGGATACAGTTTGAAAAAAAAAACAGAAAACACTTGATTGTATACAGAGGACAATACAAAAGTTAAATCGTAGAAGTACTGCTATGTAGAAGAGTGGGGTGATCACCAAACCAAAATCGGGAGTTGACACCGTAGTTTCCTTGTGATGCTTTAAAACACTTGTCAGCTGATGACCCCTTAGAGAGAACCTGGTGATGGGGCACAAGTCCATGCATAAGACGAGATGTTCTGAGTTTATCAAAGGCTGATGTAACATTGGTCATAATGTGTCATGGAATCTTGGTCACAAAATGGGTGCTGGAGGCTAAACATACAGTGTAGCAGTAATTATGCAAAACTGTAGATTTATATATATGCATTTATATATATACATAAAGGAAAAACATTGTGGGGAATTGATCAAAATGTTCCAACATTTCACACCTATTCACATTTTGTTCTTTGAATTTCATTGCAATCTAATTATTTTCTAATGAACAGTGATAGTGTGATAGTATCACACAAGTAAACATAAAAATGTTTCATTGTGAAAAATGAATTATTCCATCCTGATGGTTTCAGTGACAGAGCAATTGCTGATGTTTCTATCAATGGCTTCTCCACCAATCCAGTTAAAAACTGAAAGGATCACAAAAGAGGATGAAACCAGGTTCTTCATCCTGTGCCATCTAAGGAAAAAGGCAACTATTTCCTCAAAACATGACATAGTTGCATTTAGTCCCTGAGCTTTTGTCCTGGGAAACATGCCATAAATGCTTCCTTGGAGACTGGTCCCCAGGGAAAAGCAATGTTGCCTTGTCTTCAATCCTCAGTTATTAATGAGGTGCCCTGAAGACAGACAAGAAATTCTCTGCTCTACTTGTGTTCACAACAGCTGCCTGAATTCCCTTTCAGACACAATTTGCTGCAGATTTTCTGTGTGACCAGTGCCTTTACAAAATTCTAAGTGGAGTTTTTCTCTTTTTTAACTCAGAATACATCGAGATGAGTGGCCAAAAAATTATAAATAATTTAACTCTAAGGAAAGAATGTATTATAGAAATTTTTCACTCGAATAGTTTTCATGTTTTGTTTGTGAGAAAGGTTGACAAATTTCTTGCCTGATAATATTGGAAGAAGGGTTTTTTTTTCTTTCTCCCCTGACTTTGGCTCTTGGTAAGTATTACTCTGAAAATTTCAGAGTTTTAGTTAGGATGAAATAGAAAGAAGGCATTTTACAAAATATATACATAAACATATCACTCAGACCTTACCCTAAGAAATGCCAGGCTTTGTGAAACCAGAATTATGGAGTTGATGGAATTATGGTCTACAAGCAATGTAGATGGTTTGAAAGATAATTTTTAGAACAAATCAGATTTCAAATGCTCAGCAGAGAAAAACATATCTTCTGGAAATTAATACTAATATGTGGTCTATAACTTTGGTTCCCTAATGTGAAAAATACTTTCAGTTAATATCTAATATTTTTCAAAAGATAGGAAAATCATGCATTGAAATTGTTTTTATAATTTTTATTATATAACATATCAAGAATTTTTCCTTATGTTTTTTCAATTACAACCAGAAATATGGCATAATGAGCCTGTTCTCTGAAGTCACTCTATCTTGGTTGAATGGCAGAGCCACCATTTAATAGCCTTGACTCTGAATATGTTACTTAAATTGTCTGTGTCCTTGAACTCATTTTTGAAATGAGCCTATAAGATAGCACCCATGGTATAATGTTCTCATGGGGAAGAAATATGTTAATAAAGAAAAACATTTAGAAATGTGTCAGGTTTATCATAATTACACAAAATGATAGTTTTTATTATATCATACACAAGGGTCAATATATGCCCACTTCTATACTATGCAATCAAATGTAATTTCACATCATATTCTGTACTCCATTAATTATTATTAATTTTTAGAAATATTAAACTAATTTAAATAAACTTTTATGAACTCATTCCTGCCAGGTATCACCTTTCTTTCTCCACAGTTTGAAGCAATTGGACAGAATGGACAGAAGGAATAACACACATGTGTCTGACTTCATCCTTATGGGTCTGACAGAATCTGAAGAGATCCAGTTGGTCCTCTTTATCATATTTCTCATCATATACCTGATCAGTGTCCTGGGAAACACAGGGATGATACTGATCATCCACCTGGATCTCCAGCTTCACACTCCCATGTATTTTTTTCTCAGTCACCTTTCGTTTCTTGACATTAGTTACTCAACAGCCATCACACCTAAAACCTTACACAACTTACTGACCTCCACAAAGCACATTTCATACATAAGCTGCTTCACCCAAATGTACTTTTTTGTCTTCTTGGGTGTCGCTGAATGTTTTCTTCTCTCCTCAATGGCCTATGATCGCTATGTAGCTATCTGCAATCCTCTGCACTACCCTGTTGTTATGTCCAAAAGATTCTGTTGTTCCCTCATCTTTGGGTCCTATTTCATTGGCTCTACAAACTCTATGATCAATGTGCTTTTCATGAGCAGACTGGAATTCTGTGACTCCAATGTAATCCATCACTTTTTCTGTGACACTTCCCCAATCCTAGACCTGTCCTGTACTGACACACGTGGTGTGGAAATCATGATATTCATCCTTGCTGGCTCTACTCTAATGGTTTCTCTTATCACAATATCTGTGTCTTACCTGTCCATTCTGACTACTGTACTGAAAATTACTTCCACTTCAGGAAAGCGAAAAGCCTTCTCTACATGTGCCTCCCATCTCCTGGGAGTCACCATCTTTTATGGCACTATGATTTTTACATATTTAAAACCACGCAAGTCCTATACCTTGGGCAAAGATCAAGTGGCTTCTGTGTTTTATACTATTGTGATTCCCATGCTGAATCCACTCATTTACAGCCTTAGGAATAAAGAAGTGAAAAATGCTCTCATCAGACTCATGCAGAAGAGACAGGACTTCAGGCCATTAAAGAAACATCATTTCTAAACAGTTAACTTTTCTCTCCTTTCCTGTGGAGTATTTTCTTGTTCTCTCCAAAAATCAATGAAGTCCTTTCATTTGTTTGTATTTCTGTTGAGCCATTCTTTACTTAAACAAATATAATATTGGCCATCTCCAAAAGTATGTCCCTTGAAATTCATATTATAATTACAAGCTATAAAATATGTGTTAAAAACATGGCCCATTGTTTTTAAGGGCAACTTATCCTCAAAATGAGAAAATATGAATGTCCTATTTTAAAATACAGCAGAGAAATTACCATGCATTCTCCAATGACAGAGAATTTTGTCATGAAACAGAGCTCAGTTTTGGCACACTGGTAATAGTTTCAGAAATCATGTCATGTGTTCTATAGAGAAGAAATGTAGCAGAGTAATTAGGAGCACTGTCTTTGGAGCCAAACATTTGAAGGTTTATATTCTATATGTACTCTTCTTTTAGCTGTGTAAGACTTAGCACATCACTGACTTCAATGTTTCCATTTCCACAACTCCACAAGATAATTAATATATCCAGGTCCATACAGTTATAATAAATATTGAATCATTTAAGGCAGTACTAATAAATGCTGACCATTATCAATAGAATATTTCTATGCCTGCAATATTTTTAATGCACAATGGCTTTCCCTTAAAGATTATTCACTTGCGTTTTAGAAATTACTTGTGATCAATTTAATTGATGAACACACAAACAACTAAGGGAAAACTCAGAACAACTACAAGGACACATGGACCAAACCAAGTTGAAATGGGATCAGGGGAGGGAAATGGGGATGGCTGGGCTGGGGCAGTGGGGGCAGTAGTGTGGGGAAATTGGAGACAATTGTACTTGGACAACAATAGAAAAAGGCATTTTACAATTTTGGAATTAGATCCGTATATGTTAACATTGAAGAAGATTTGCATAACTTTGAAAAATGAAGGAAATGGAAATACCTTAGCAATTGTTAACACTTTGGTATGTGTTCTTTTACACCACTGGTTATGAAAGTAGGTATGTGCATCTATTATATATATAAGCAAGATTTCTGTCATTTCTATTTACCTTTTGCAGTTTTCTGTACATATTTACATGTTTAACATTTGTCATTGAATTCAGAGATGAATGTGCTTTTGGTATATGGGAAAAAATCAAGACTTTTATGACAGAATGCTTTGGACCTGAAATTTTGTAAATTCATCAAGTTAAAAATCTTTGTGCAGTGACAAAAGCAGATAAGTGATATATCTTTAGTGGCCACTTTCTAAAAATATTAAATCTTTACCTTTTTGTGATGTAGCAATAAATCTCAGTAAACTTCCTTTTGATATTCTGTGTATGTTAAAATTTATTGCCTTTTCCTCAATATTTATAGGCTTCTTGTGGTCATTAAAAATAAATTTTTAAACTAAATTCTTGACTCATTTGTTTTGTATTCTACAAGACATGTTTTAAAGTTAAGAAGTGAAAAATTTTGTGGCAAACCTGAGCTTAGGTAGAATGCTAAAAGGTCCGTTACATTACATTTTTTTTTCCTGTACATAATCTGAAATTTCTTTTATCTTTCTATTATTTAAGGGTTATTTAAAAACATACTTTTTCATTTTCCACATATGTGTATTTTTGAAAACCACTTTATTGAAGTAAATTTGACATTTAAAATCTGTACATATTTGATGTATGTAATTTGTGGAATTTTTAGATTGTCCATTTTTTACCCAAAAGGTCTTAGCATGGTCTTATCACTAGGGCCCTTATCTTTGCATCTTGATGAGCAAAAAGTGGGATCACAGGGTCAAAAGACAATTCCATTTTTAAATTTTTGATGAAAGTCCATACTGTTTTCCATAGCACTGCATAGTCTGCATTCCCACCAACATTGCACAAGAGTTCTCTTTCTTTTACATTGTCACCAACACTTGTTGTTTGGTGATTTATTGATGTTGGCCATTCTGACAGGTCAGGTAACATGTCGTCATTGTGGTTTGAATTTGCATCTCTCTGATGATTACTGACACTGAATATTCCTTCAAGTGTCTTTTGGTCATCTGTATGTCCTCCTTTGGAGATGTGTCTATTCAGGTCCTTTGATTATTTCTTAATTGGGTTGACTTTCTGGTGTTGACTTGTGTAAATTTTCCATAATCCTAGAGATTAAACCCCTTGTCAGATGTATCATCGGTAAATATGTTATTCCAGACAATGGGTACCCTTTTCATTTTGTTGATGGTTTCTTTTGCTGTACAGAAGCAATTATTTAAATAATGTGCATCATTATTTTTAGAACTGAACTTTCATCTTTTTTATTTTACTAATTCAAAAGAGTCAACTAAGTGTCTATCAGTAGATGAATGGATAAAATAACTATGGCAATTTACACTATGGAATACTACTTGTCCATAAAAAAAGAAAATCTTACCTTTGCTACAGCATGGATGGACCTGGAGAACATTATGCCAAGTGAAAGAAGCCAGTCAGAGAAAGACAAATGCCATATGATTTCACTCAACTGAACCAACAAGCGAAATAGACACCGATTCATAGATAGAAAGGAAGTTGACCACTGTTTTGGATTTGGGGTTGTAGGCATTGAGCCAAAAACACAAAGGACCCATGGACAAGAACAACAGTGTGGTGACTACCTGGGAAGTGGTGGGTAGAATGGAAGAAGGTATAAGGACGATAAATAGTAATGGAAAAAAATAATAAATAATGACATTTAAAAAGTGGATCTTTAACCACACTAAAAATTATCTTCTGAATTTCTAGAGTAATAACAGACTTATAAAAGTCTAAAGACTTATAAAAGTCTTATAGGTCTTATAAAAGACCTATAAAAGTTCGTTTTAACAGATGTTTTAAAAATCCTCACCAAAGTGTATGTTTATTGATTTTAGAAAGAGGAATGGAAAGACAGAACACGAGAGAGAAACATCAATGTGACCTAGAAACATCAATTGGTTGCCTCTTATGTGTGCCCCTACTAGGGATCAAATATGCAACCAATTTGTCTACCCTCACAAGGAATTGAACCCAAAACATTTGTTTTATGGAATGACCCTCCAGACAACTGAGACGTCCCCTCCAGGGCCATCAGAGGCACTTTTATATCTGCAAGAAGAATGATTTCACTTTTCATGAAGTAATCCAATATTCACAAGAATATTTTAAACTTATTTTTGGTGTATATCTCTTTATCTATCTATCTATCTATCTATCTACCCATCCTTCTATTTATAGAGGGCAAGGGAGGGAGAAAGAGAAGGAGAGAAACATCAATGTGTGATTTCAGTGAAACTTATTTTCAGTGTATAACTCTCTATCTATCTATCCATCCATCTATCTGTCATCTATCTACCTATAGAGGGCAAGGGAGGGAGAGAGAGAAGGAGAGAAACATCAATGTGTGATGGCCTCTTGTACACTCACCCCCACCTGGGAAACTGGCCTGCAACTCATCTGCCCTAAACTGGGAATTGAACCAGCAACTGTTTGGTTCGCAGGCCAGCCCTCAATCTCCTGAGCCACACCAGCCAGGGAGCAGTGTATGTCTTTTCAAATTCTTCCTTTGCTTCTACATCTTAGAAAACTAAATCCCAACATAAAACTGTAGCTTTCTTTTCATATATTTTAAATTAATGGATAAGAATACACTCGATTATGTATAATAACTTTTTAACTCCCCCATCTAGAGCCTTAGTAGTGTGAAGAGGAGGCAAGAATGACCCCTGGATCCACCAAAGCCCACCATCTGCTGCATCCCCACTTCCAGCCTGACTTTTACCACAGCCCTCACCATCTTGCCCAAGAGAAAGACTGAGGGGCATTTTCAAGGAGATAAAGCCAAGGTGAAGGATGAACCAGAGAGAAGATCCACCAGGTCATTGGCCAAACCTGTTCCTCCAAAGCCAGAGCCCAAGCCTAAAAAGGCCCCTGCCAAGAAGGGAGAGAACATACCCACAGAGAAAAGGGGAAAGCTGAGCTGGCAAGGAAGGAATAACCCTGCAGATAATGGAGATGCCAAAACAGACCAGGCACAGAAAGCTGAAGGTGGTGGAGAGGCCAAGTGAAGTGTGTGCATGTTTGATAACTTTGTATTTCTGGTAACTGTACAGTTTGAAATACTGTTTGTTACCAAGTTTTATAAAAATGCAGAATTTTGTCTTACTTTTTTAAGCTATATTGTTAGCACTCAGAACACCATTATTCTTTCTGAATGAAGAACATGTAATATTAATAATAGGAAGTCTGCAGAACTGGACTGACATAGGGAAGAAGACTGCCTTTCCTGTCTAGTTTTGAGAGACTTCCTCTTGGTTCCTAGCAGGAGGGATCCCTTGATATTGACACACATTAGCCACCTTGGCACAGACACCTTGTGGTATGGTAAAAGTAAATTCGTTTTTATGTCCTGTTCTTTCTCTCCACTTTAAGCATGGACTTGGTTCCCTAAAGCCCAAAGACCTGTTCTGACCATAACCGCCAAAACTTGGTTACCAGTATGTTCAGCAATCTGGACTTTCCAGTGTCACCATGGAGATTGTGTCTCTCAAGAGAGCAACAGCTCCCTTTTTACATTGTGGACCTACAGACTGATAATTCTGCCATTTTCATTGCATTTCCTGGAAGCCAGGGTCATCAGGTGAAAAGCTGTTAAACAACATGCTAATGTGAAATGTCCACCCCCACTCTAAACTCTCCCCATTCAGAGCAGCAGATGAAGACTCCATTGGGTTTTGTAGTGGCTTTCTGATTTTGGCAGTCCACTGAAGAAGGGAGTTTGAAAGTTGTTGTACACTGTTAACAATTGGCTGCCTATGTCCTGCCTGAAATACCATGAGTGTTTATGAAAAGTATCTTTAATGAAGCTGGATACAGTTTGAAAAAAACAGAAAACACTTGATTGTATACAGAGGACAATACAACAGTTAAGTTGTAGAAGTACTGCTACGTAGAAGAGTGGGGTGATTGCCAAACCAAAATGGGGAGCCAACACTATATTTTCCTTGCGATGCTTTAAAACGCTTGTCAGCTGATGACCCATTAGAGAGAGGCCGGAGATGGGACACAAGTTCATGCACAAGACGAGACATTGTGGGTTTATCAAAGGCTGATGTAACATTGGTCATAATGTGTCATGGAATCTTGGTCACAAAATGGGTGCTGGAGGCTAAACATACAGTGTAGTAGTAATTATGCAAAACTGTAGATTCATACATATGCATTAATAAAGACAAATAATTAAGGGGAATTCATCAAAATGTTCCAACATTTCACACCTGTTCTCATTTTGTTCTTTGAATTTTGTTGCATTCTAATTATTTTCTAATGAACAGTGATAGTGTGATAGTATCACACAAGTGAACATAAAAATGTTTCATTGTGAAAAATGAATTAATCCATCTTTGATGGTTTCAGTGACAGAGCGATTGCAGATGTCTCTATAAATGGCTTCTCCACCAACCCAGTTAAACACTTAAAGGATCACAAAAGAGGTTGAAACCAGGTTCTTCACCATGTGCCGTCTAAGGGAAAAGGCAACTATTTTCTCAAAACATGACATAGTTGCATTTAGTCCCTGAGCTATTGTCCTTGGAAACATGCCAGAAAAGCTTCCTTGGAGACTGGTCCCCAGGGAAGAGCAATGTTGCCTTGTCCTCAATCCTCAGTTATTATGGGGTGCCCTGGAAGACAGACAAATATTCTGCTCCACTTGTGTTCACAACAGCTGCCTGCATTCCCTTTCAGACACAATTTGCTGCAGATTTTCTGTGTGACCAGTGCCTTCACAAAATTCTAAGTGGAGTTTTTCTCTTTTTCAACTCAGAATAAAGCAAGATGAGTGGCCAAAATTTTATAAATAATTTAACTCTAAGGAAAGAGTGTATTATAGAAATTTTTGACTCAAATAGTTTTCATGTTTTATTTGTGAGAAAAGGTTGACAAATTTCTTGCCTGATAATATTGGAAGAAGGTTTTCTTCTTTCTCCCCTGACTTTGGCTCTTGGTAAGTATTACTCTGAAAATTTCAGAGTTTTAGTTAGGATGAAATAGAAAGAAGGCATTTTACAAAATATATACATAAACATATCACTCAGACCTTACCCTAAGAAATGCCAGGCTTTGTGAAACCAGAACTATGGAGTTGATGGAATTATGGTCTACAAGCAATATACATGTTTTTGAAACATTTTTTTTGAAACAAATCCCATTTCAAATGCTCACATTGAAAAATATATCTTCTGCAAATTAATACTAATGTGTAAGATAGTAAATCATGCATTAAAACTGTTTTTATAATTGTTTATTATATAGTATATCAAGAATTTTTTTCCTCAGGTTTTTTCAGTTGTAGTTAGAAATATGGTATAATGAGCCTGTTCTCTGAAGTCACTCTCTCTTGGTAGAACAGCAGAGCCACCACTTAATAGCTCTGACTCTGAATAAGTTACTTAAATTGTCTGTGCCCTTTAATGCATTTTTGAAAATGAGCCTATAAGATAGCACCCATGGAATAATGTTCTCATGTGGAGGAAATATGCTAATAAAGAAAAAGATTCAGAACAGTGTCAGGCTTATCATAATTACAAAAGATGATAGTTTTGATTATACCATGCCAAAGGGTCAATGTATGCTCACTTACATACTTTGCAATCAAATGTAATTTCTCATCATGTTCTGCAGTCCACTAATTATTATTAATTCTTAGAAATATTAAAGCAATTTCAATAAACATTCATGAACTCATTCCTGCCAGGTATCACCTTTCTTTCTCCACAGTTTGAAGCAGTTGCACAGAATGGACAGAAGGAATAACACACATGTGTCTGACTTCATCCTTATGGGGCTGACAGAATCTGAAGAGATCCAGCTGGTCCTCTTTATCATATTTCTCATCATATACCTGATCAGTGTCCTGGGAAACACAGGGATGATACTGATCATCCACCTGGATCTCCAGCTTCACACTCCCATGTATTTTTTTCTCAGGCACCTATCATTTCTTGACCTTACTTACTCAACAGCCATCACTCCTAAAACCTTACACAACTTACTGACCTCCACAAAGCACATTTCATATATAAGCTGCTTCACCCAAATGTACTTTTTTGTCTTCTTGGGTGTCGCTGAATGTTTCCTTCTCTCCTCGATGGCCTATGATCGCTATGTAGCTATCTGCAATCCTCTGCACTACCCTGTTGTTATGTCCAAAAGATTCTGTTGCTCCCTCATCTTTGGGTCCTATTTCATTGGCTTTACAAACTCTATGATCAATGTGCTTTTCATGAGCAGACTGGATTTCTGTGACTCCAATGTAATCCATCACTTTTTCTGTGACACTTCCCCAATCCTAGACCTGTCCTGCACTGACACACGTGGTGTGGAAATCATGATATTCATTTGTGCTGGCTCTGCTCTAATGGTTTCTCTTATCACAATATCTGTGTCTTACCTGTTCATTCTGGCTACTGTACTGAAAATTACTTCCACTTCAGGAAAGCAAAAAGCCTTCTCTACATGTGCCTCCCATCTCCTGGGAGTCACCATCTTTTATGGCACTACCATTTTTACATATTTAAAACCACGCAAGTCCTATACCTTGGGCAAAGATCAAGTGGCTTCTGTGTTTTATACTATTGTGATTCCCATGCTGAATCCACTCATTTACAGCCTTAGGAATAAAGAAGTGAAAAATGCTCTCAAAAGACTCATGCAGAAGAGACAGGACTCCAGGCAATTAAAGTAACATCGTTTCTAAACAGTTAACATTTCTCTCCTTTCCTGTGGAGTATTTTCTTGTTCTCTCCAAAAAGCAATGAAGTCCTTTCATTTGTATTTCTGTTGAAACTTCTTTACTTAAACAAATATAATCTTGGACATTTCCAGAAACATGTCTTTTGAAATTCACATTGTTATGGACTTCAATGTTAAAAAATCATTGCCTTTCTCCTGATATTTATAGGCTTGTGGTGGTCATTTAAAACAAATTATTAAATTAAATTCTTAGCTTTTGTGTTTCATATTCTACAAGACACATTGTAAAGCTAAGCATTGATAAATTTTGTGACAACTAAGAAACCTTTAGTTAGGTAGAGTGCTAAAATTTTCCTTAGGTTTAAACCCTTTCCTGTGTATAATCTGGAATTTCTGTTTGAATTTTTTTTGTTATTTAAAGGTTATTTAAATTTTTTCCTTAAATTTTCAGTGTTTGTTTTTTTTTGAAAACCACTTGAATGAATTTGCTTGACATGTAAAATCTGTTCTTTTCTGATATATACAATTTTTAAAATTTCCCTGCAAGTACACATCAAGTATATATCAGACACTTTCAAATTGTTCCTCCAAAAGGCTACAACATATCTCAAGAGGGCCCCTATCCCTGCATCTCCAGAAGCATAGAGAGTTAACCCTTCAAAAATTTTGCCAATTATATGGGTATGAATTTTCAAGGACAACTAAGTGTGTTGGACTTCGGGCAATTTAAAATCTAGCCAGGTTATATGGACATTTTAACTGTGTTCATTCTTCTAATCCATGATCACAGAAGGTCTTTCTATTTCATTGTGTCTTTTTCCATTTCTTCTAGTAGTGCTTTGCTGTCTTCAGTATGGATAGATCTTTCACATCTTTTATTAAGTTTATTCCTATGTATTTTGTTCTTTTTGTTGCAATTGTAGAAGGAATAGTTTTTTAAAACTGAAAGCAACAAACGAACAAACATGACATGCAAAAAAACAAAACTCATAGACAGTCATATGGTGGTTGTCAAAGTGAAGGGGGTTGTGAGGTAGTGAAGGGCAAATGGGGTCAAACATGGTGATGAAAGATTTGACTTTGGGTGGTGGGCACACAATGCAATATGCTGACAATGTATCATTGATTTATACAATGAAAACATGTAGAATCCTACTAGCATTGTCACCCTAACACATTTAATTTAAAAAGTAATAAAAATACTTTCAGGGGGAAAAAGTATCCCGGTAGCCTGTTGCTCTTTGAGAAATTAGGACTTGAAACACAAGATTTTTAGATCACCAGCAAAGGACATTATTACTCGGAACAAAAGTAATAGCCACAGTTCGTATTCACACCAGTTCCCCATACCTTCCCAGGTCCCACGAGTTTGTGTATAGAAGGTGGGTATAGAAGGATGAAGGCACACACAGTGGGCTGTATTGTAGGAGAGGACCACTGAGTTTTGGGGACCACTTTTATGGTAAACAGATTCATGCCTATTCTTTGTTTACAGGAACATTACCTCATTGCTAGTGGCAGCTCACTGTAAAAACAACCCTGATATGTAGCCCAGGTACACAGTAGTCAGGGCTTAGGTTTCTGGTATACCCAGCAGGAAGGTCTAGGGGCACTCGGGCCTCATGGCATATTGCCAGACCCAGTAGAGTAACATGTGTTAGCTGATAAACCCCTTCCGCTTTGTGTGGTGTGTCTTCCACCTACTGTCTATTAGCTCTCTTCTCCACACTGGTGAATTTTTAAAAAATGAAATTTATTGTGGTGATGTTGGTGAATAAAATTACACAGGTTCAATTGTACAGTTAATTCTATGATACACCATCTATATTGCATGGTGTGTCTCCCACCCCAAGTCAAATCTTCTTTCATCATTAAATTTGACTTTCTGTTAAGCTTTTATAACTAGCTATATATTTTATTCAATTATAGAATTTTTACTTCTTTGAATTTTATATTGTTTTCTTTGTGAAATGATATTTGATTATTCTTCCTGAATATTTTTAAATGTTTAAAGTGCAGCCTCCATTATAAAAGTTATTTTTTTACTAATACAAAACAGCTGTTATTTAATCTTTTTATTATGCATTATTTTTCTCTATTTAATTTTTTATTCCCTTATATGGCAATGCCATTTAAAAATATGACTTATTTTTGCCTTGACTGGTGTGGCTCAATGGATTGAGCACCAGACTGCAAACCAAAGGGTTGCCAGTTCGATTTCCAGTCAGGGCATGTCTCCAGTAGGGAGCACTCAAGTAGAAACCACACATTAATGTTTCTCTCCCTTACTCCCTCCCTTCCCCTCTCTAAAAATAAATAAATAAAATATTTTTAAAAAATAAAACTTATTTTTGTTCCAATATCCATTTGATCTAGGCTCTATATTCACAGCGGTTTTGATTTGTTTTTGTTTGCAATTAGAAGCAAGTATTTGATGAGCATCTCTTTTGTTTAATAATATGATTTTATAGCTCATCTCTCATCTTGTGGAAGCCTTATGTCATTTCATAAATTCATGGGCTCTTTTTATTTTCCATGTGGTGTTTGAAAAATATATTTTTACCTTTCTATGTTCATGTCTATGATTAGGAAATGTGTCTTCATGAATTGTGTTGGCAAAAATGGTGAACTAATTCTGAGTCGTAGATAACATGAAAGGTGAGGAAAAGCTAGTTAAATTCAAATTATAATTAAATTAAAGTATTTTAGCCTCTTTACATTAAATTTTAGAAATGATGTATATAATGTTATTACACACTTGTACTGGAACCTACAGCCAACGTAATTTAGGCTATTCACATCTGCCTTGAAATTTCCTTGTTAGATTAGCTCACATTATATTTTACGTAAGATGCAATCTTAAGTAAGTTAAGACATAATCTTCTTTTTTATGATGTCATGCCAAAATGCTATTTAATATAAATACAATAAAAATGAGACAAGAGTAAAGCGTGCCAAAAATATGAACAGCTGTTTATTTCAAAATAATTGATAGGCATAATGGTAATAATACATTTTGGTGAGCATTTACCATGTGCCAGATAATATTTAAAAGGCTTTAGATATAAAGGTAACAGAGTTTATCTTCACAAGATAACTTTCAGTTGTTAGGTGTTAGCAATATCCGAATGTTTATTTCATATAAGGAAAGTCACTTTTCTACATGTTCAGGCAAAGACTTAAGAATCTAAACAACAATAAAAAGAAAAAGTAAATAAAAAATTAAATAAAACACCATTCAAAAAAAGAATGTTCCTGGAATATTCCATTTATGTCATACAACTTATATCCAATACATCAGCATATTACGTTGATTCTAATTAGAATATATTTGGAGTCTGAGTACTTCTCAACACTTTCTCTGCTGTGCACCTCCCCACCCCTAACAATGAAACATCTTCTCAGTTTTAGGATTATTTCTACACCCTCCTAGCTTGTCCCTATATTTTGGCCTTATCCCACTTGAATTTATTCTAGAGCCAGAGTGATACTTGTAAACAGGAAGTTGGTTCATATCACTTTCTTCTACAAGACATACATGAACTGATAGTTGTCAGGGGAGAAGGGGTTGAAGGCTGGATGAGAACATTGAAGGGACTGAAAAGTACAAATGGGTAGTTACAGAGCAGTAACACAGATGCAGATTACAGCACAGGGAATACAATCAGCAATGCTGTGAGAAACGTGTATGGGCTAGGTGAGTATGGGTACCAGCAAGACACTTTGTTGTACATCAGAAACTACAGCAGGATAATATGGAATGTAAACTGCAATGGAAAAACAAAAAAGAAACAATTGTGGGAAAAAATCATAATTAGCATATCAGACCTCAATAAGAAGACACGTTTAAAAGAGGGAATTGCGTGAATAGCATGTTTAAGTAATTGTAAACATGAGGAAGATTGCAAAAAAATTGTTGGGGGGAATATATTGTGAAAAGAGATGCTCTGTGTTTATACTGCTGAGGCATTATTTAAACATAATAATTCCACCTTGAAAAAACAACCTAAGAACCTTGAAACACAAATTCAAAATAACCTATGAACCCCAATGTTCATAGCAGCACAATTTACAATAGCCAAGTGCTGGGAGCAGCCTAGGTGCCCATCAGTAAATGAGTGGATCAAAACACTATGGTACATTTACACAATGGAATTCTAAGCAGCAGAGAGAAAGAAGGAGCTCCTACCCTTCATGACAGCATGGATGGAACTAGAGAACACTATGCCAAGTGAAGTAAGCTGGGCAGTGACAGACAAATGCCTTATGATCTCACCTGAAAGTGGAACCTAATCAACAAAACAAACAAGCAAGCAAAATACAACCAGGGTCATTGAAATAAAGAACAAACTGACAGTAACCAGAAGGGAGGGGGGGAGGAGATAACAGGTGAAAGAAGGAGAAAGGTTGTTAAAGAACATGTACGAAGGACACATGGAAAAAGCCACAGGGGGTTAGGATTGAGGGTGGGAGGTGGGGATGGATTGGCTGGGGAGGAGTAGTGAGGGGAAAATGGAGACAACTGTACTTCAACAACAATGAAAAAGGAGAAATACTCAGCACTCTATGTTCTAAGGAGTTTTTTTGGTTGGAAAAAAATGTTTTCGAGCAATGAAAACAAATTAATAATAATAGTAATAATTATAGTAGAAGGAAGGCAAAAAGAAAGAAGGAAGGACAACTGCCACTTAAAATTGTTCTTGAAGGACACACGCCCTTGCCATGAAAGTGAGGTCTGTGGGCAGCAGTGCCGAACATGAACACAGCAGGCACGTTTTTCTGCATCTTGGCTCCTGGGTCCTGGGACTGAGGAGTGGGAGCATCTGCACAGGCATCTCAGGGTGGGACTGGTCAGAGTAAAACAGAACCAGAGCTGCGTCAGGACCAGGCCTCTAGGGAAAAGTGTCAAGATGAACTGGGGCTCAATTGTGGGAAGAGTTTAAACTGCAAGCTGGGTGTGCCTTACCTTCCAGATTGTGCTTGTCCTTTGTCATGTTTAAGTTTACGTATGATCTTTATAAATGTCAATGTCACTCTCTGTATATTGTGAGAAATGAGAAAATGGATTTTGTATTTGTTTTGTATTTGACAAAATAATGAAAGGTAGTGAAATACACACACACAGCATGGTAATGACACCAACAATTTGCAAACATTATCTGTGGTCTCCAAACCTCAGGCTGGACTTAGAATTGCTGTCAATGTATGGACCCGAGGAAGGAGCAGAGTGCTTTCATCTAGACTCAGACGCCAATGATTTCATGGAAACTGATATGAGAATAGGTGAGCCACAGTTTTGGTGTCAATTAGCTGGTATTTGCTCAAGCTTGTTAGATGTAATACTAAAGTTACTTATAATTGCAACCTGGAATCTTATCTAATTCAAGTTGTATGACATGAAAGTCAATATTATTCATTTTAAAGAAAATATTTCATGTATGTATGACTATATATATGTATATATTCATGTGTGTGTGTGTGTATCAGTATTCATATGTTGAAATCCTAATACCTATACTGCAGAATGCTATTGCATGCATTTGGAAATAGGGGCTTAGTGAAGTTATTATGTTAAAATTAGGTCCTTTCCATGGACCCTAATCCAATATGTCAGGTATCTTTATACATGGAGGATATTAGGACACAGACACTCTGAGATAAAAGAAGTGAAGACACAGGGAGAAGATGGCTATGTACAAGCCAAGGAGAAAAGCCTCAGATGAAATCAACCTTGTCTTTCATTGATCTCAGACTTCTCAGTTATAGAACACTGAGAAATAAATTTCTATTGTATAAGCCACTAACTAGTCTGCTGTACATTATTATGGCAGCTCTGACAAGAAAATGCAATCACTATCAGCATGTGTGTAAATATATATATTTCTGTGCATGTGTATCTAAAAATGAACGGTTTTTCTGCACAGGGAAACTGCACAGTTGGAGGTGTGGTTCTTATCTACACATAAAAAAAGGTTTAAGAAGAACAGAGACACTAATAAACTAATAAAAACATTTTTATTATAAGTTTTGGTATAAAGACAACAAACATCATTCTTAAGTCATTTCAACTAATGATTAGGGTAAAAACGTACTTTATTGATAAACCCATTTTCCCCAAACACTCTTTTCATTGCCTCTTTCACATCTTTGTTCCTCAGACTGTAGATGAGGGGATTCAGCATGGGAATCACGATGGTGTAAAATGTTGACACTATCATGTCATGGTCCAAAGCATAGCTGGAACTTGGTCTCACATACATGAAGACAGTGGTTCCATGAAAAACTGACACTCCAGTTAGGTGAGAGCCACATGTAGAGAAGGCTTTTCTCCTCCCCTCTGCAGAACGCATCCTCAGAATGGCCAACAGAATGAAGCCATAGGAGATCAGGACAATCAGGATAGTGACAATCTCAATCGCGCCCACAAAGTAGAAGAGAAGAAGCTGGTTTGTGTGAGTGTCAGAACAGGCAATAGCAAGGAGAGGAGGGATGTCACAAAAGACATGTCTGATTTCATTGGAGGCACAGAAGGGTAGCCTAAATGTGGCCACTGTGTGTACAGAGGCATTCAAAATGCCCCCAATGTAGGAAGCAATGATGAGTGGCACATAGACTCTGGGTGACATGCTAACTGCATACAGGAGAGGGTTATAGATTGCCACATAGCGATCATATGCCATTGCAGCCAAGAGGAAGCATTCTGTGGTCCCAAAAGTAACTGCGAGAAACATCTGTGATGCACATCCAAGGAGTGAAATGACTTTACTCCTTGACAGAAAATCTACTAACATATTTGGAGTAATTACTGAGGAAAGGCAGGCATCCACTGATGACAGCACACACAGAAAATAGTACATGGGGTTGTGGAGCCCAGAATCCCCAATGACCAATACAACCAGCCCTAAATTTCCCATCAGAGTGAACAGGTAAATCACTAGAAACAGGAAGAATAAGATAATTTGCAGTTCTAGATTGTCTGTGAAGCCCTTAAGTACAAATGTAGTAACTTCAGTGACATTCTTCATGTTGAAGCCTCATGGAACAAACTTGAAGATATTCAAAATTTTAGAATTCTTATTGCCCTGTCCAATCACCAATATTGTGACTCAATGTGACCTATATCTTCATATTTATTTCTTTTCAGTGAATAATTTCTCAGCTGCAGTTCAGGAACCAGGACTATGGCCGAGGGTCAAAGGTTGATGCTGCTCACTACAGAATCAAATGGAAATTTTGAGTTTTGACACACAGGCCCAACTCATGTTATTTACAAAACCTTGAATCAAATGGTTAATTTGCCAATGAATTTTATTAGTTGTTTTCCTACTAACACATTAAAACACAAGTAAGGAGTTGAAAACTACCTTATATAATTATAACATTAAATTTTCTCTCAAAAGAAAATAAATACTGAAGCTAAAATGTGTGAATAAAATTAACTTTTAAAATACCTGTAGAATGTTTTGTATTAGATGGTTGACACACTAACAACCTAATGAGTTATAATAGTTTATGAGTTAGTATCTTTAAAAATTGTCCAATTTTATTAGGTTATTGAATGAAAATAATCAAGATTTTTTAAGAACATGGATTATGATTTAATATAAAATCATATGACAGCTTGGGTTTCATTCAATTTGGTTTTTAAATGTTCTTCATTATATTCTCCTAGTTAGGCAAATATTTGGTCATTTGTATTATTTGGGGGAACCTTAACTCTTGATAGTATGTGTTTTTCTACATTCTTAAAATTCTGTGGTGTAAGTGGGGGAATGATAAGCAAAAATAGGAGATGCAATTGTTCTTTCAGATTATTACACTTGATTGATTTTATGTTGTTGATTTGGGATTCAGTAAAATAACAACTAGGTAAAAGTAGCAATTAAGTTCATAAAGATCAGTAATTAAAAATATAACAAACAGTAAGAAATAATCATTGAACATAGAAAGAAAATTCAATATGTCTAAACAGCAAGGAATCAGTTAAAAATTATAGAAAAAAGTGTTTCCTGCATGGTCCAACAGTTATTTAAATTAGGAATAAAAGTGGTAATAGAATCTGAATTGAAAGTTTCATTTTTAGCCCATACTATAACACTAAGAGGAGGATATGTTTTGTTCAGCTGGTTATCATAATCATGTATGTAATTTTTAATCCACCCATAGAAAATTTGTGTCAGTCTTAAAGGCACATAATATGCTGCTAGTTATATTTTGTACATTATTTTAATTCATAATGCAAGTCAAGCTCCAGTTTCAATACATTAACATGATCCCATCAGTGAGAGGGGAGCCATTTGGATTAAAAATGGAATATAAAACACATTGATGATCTTCTGGGAAAGACAATGTAAGAATTACCTAAAAGAACTGTCAATATCAGGACAAAAAAAATTTAAGAGGGAGAGTAACATTGATGTGTGAGAGATATATTGATCAGCATGCCCCCAACTGGGGACCTGGCCCACAACCCAGGCACATGCCCTGACCAGGATTCAAACTGGAGACCTTTCAGTTCACAGGCTGGCACTCAGCACAGGAAGCCACAGCAGCCAGGGCAAAAGAAAACATTTTCATAGAATTATTGGGAAGATTGAAAGCAGAGAAAATAGAAAGTACTCACATAAAATGTTGGAGAAGGCAGAATTTAGGTCAAATCCTATGTATTAGCAATAAAAGTTACCACATGACAAGTTAGCACTTAAACCACTTATTCTAATAAACTGCACATATTTGAGTTGCTCTAACAATAAAATGCTTTTAAATATGGTATCATTTCATTAAAAAACTTAACAAATAGATTGGGAAAACCCCAAATACATATATATTTTTTAAATTAAGGAATTCATGGGAAGAATGACATGACAATTAATCAGAGAGGATCTGATGACAGAATTTATGTAGCTGAGGTCAGAACAAAAGAGACAGAAGTAACAAAACAAACTTTGATAAATGTGATGCAGTCAGTCTGTGTTGTAATGCAGTCAGAAATCACAAGAAAAAGCTCCACCCCAAAACAGCTCTTTTCATCAGTTCCATGAAAGACCTGGTACAAGGAAAATGACAAAATATCTGGAATCTGAAAGTGTGTGCTCAGCACCATCATTAAAAGAAGTTTGAGTGTCCCAAGTTCATTCCCAGCCAGGGTACATGCCTGGGTTGCAGGCCATAACCCCCAGCAACCGCACATTGATGTTTCTCTCTCTCTCTCTCTCCCTCCCTTCCCTCTCTAAAAAAATAAATAAATAAAATCTTTTAAAAAAAAGAAGTTTGTGGTGTTGGGCTTTCCCTCCGCAATTTACTCTTCTTTAAATAGCAGTAAATTTAAATGGCAGAGCAGATGCAATAATTCACAAAGATGAACTAAATATGTAAAATAATATAGATTAAAGCAAATTCTTTTCAATGTCCATTTTTGTATGAATTTATAATGCACATATGAGTGAAATCTTATCATCACATGTATTTATTTTTGAAAATTAGTAAACATTGGGCCTCAACACTAATGTGACTACATTATGGAAAAACACATTTGACCAGAGCCTTTAGCTAGATATTTCGTTCTTCACCTACATGTAATATATTCACTTAGTGAGAATTATTTTGCACATGAATATTTTTCATCAGATTAAATCCAATGAGTTATTTTACCTTTTTGAGATTTAAAAATCGGTTTACATTATTATTTTTTAATTGTATTTATCCCATTACCATTTACCCCCACACCCTGTTCTACTTCCACCTCCCCCCACCCCACCCTGCAATCAGCACTCTGTTGTCCGATTCTGGTGTTCCCTCAGTGCGCTCTTTAAGTGTCGGATTATAAAATAAACAGTCTCTGTGAGTTACCACTGTGTGCTGGTAACAAAATAAACACACACACACACACACACACACACACACAAAGGTCACCACGACCCCATTTCCCACATTGTGGTGGACTTATTTTTGCACTGAGCAAATAAGAAAATGAAAAATTACCATCTAAAATATTTTTGTTAAATTTCTCTTACAACCATCATTTCTGTTAGATTAGTACAACTAAAATTTATTAGGACATATTGATAGGACTCAGAGTTTTAAAGAGAAAATGACTGTATCTTAAAAGATTTAGTAATATAGAATCCACTTTTATAATTAAGGTAAACTCACTTCCAAAAATAGAACATTAATACTGGGCAGAATATCACAGAATCCTGGGCTCAGTATTGAGACACCGAGCTTGCACAGGAGGAGAGGAATGCCAGCAGCCACTTGCCAAGCTGAGGGAGAGGACTTCTGCTCACACCTTTGTATCTCACCTGTGTAGCAACTCTCACTTGAGAGAGTACCAGAGCCAGGGTCACTCCTAGTCACCCTCAGGGGGAAGGCACTTTTCACTGTCCCCCGTACACCATGGCTTCATTCTGCACCTGACCTCCCCACTCCCCCCCAACAGAAATACTCAGCACATGGACTTGATGTATTTGGGTTTTTTAAGCTATTAAGACTACTGAAACCTTAGGAAATAAGTAGTGATCTGAAGTGGCTTCTACATTACATAGATACCTAAAGAAACCTACAGAATTATTATTTTCCTCATTATATGAAAATAACACCCAGCTAGGGAATGCATCAAATATTTTCTTGCCTTCTATTGGGAAATTTACTGTTTTGGTACTTCATGGTGCTCTGACATTCTTTCATCAGAATAATGAAAATATGCCTTCTATTGGGAACATTCTCAATTTCCTTAAGAAATAAATGCAATGCTTTTTTATTCTAGGAAGTATTGTCACTCAATTCTTAGTCTCTGAAATCATCAGACTGTGATGAATTCACCTGTGCAATCAACAGGCAACAACTAAAGGGCTTAGCACTGAAGTTTCATAACATATATTTGACCCATTATTTTAGATCTTACCTATTAAAATATTCTGCATACTTTCTGAAACTGCCTCTTACCTGTAGAACAAACAGCAAATGCATGTTTAGGTACATTACAAATATGGTTTATTTAGATTGCTTATATCAACCTGTTCAACTTTGATAAAACCCACAGGAGGTGCCCCAAGGGGAGTACACCCCAATTACCTTCTGGCTTAAAATAGCAACATGATAATTTATTCAGTAACAAAAAGTAAGCAGGTCTAGAGTAGTGCACTTACGTGTTGATGTTTAGAAAATGAATGAAGTATTTTGTTTCTTTTGATCAACTAATAGATATGCACACAAACAGTAAACATGCATGGGCAAACCTAGGAACAAAATAGAAAATTTTAACATAGGTAGAGGGGGAGGCCCAGTAAACATTTTATTTTTCTTCAGTTTTCCAGAAGCATTCCACCTTTACCCAGGCTCAATCAGAGTGTCACAAAAGGACAGTGACAGACCTGATGTAGTGTGAGAGGTCCCTGAGGATGTCTGAAGCAGGTGGCTCATGCTCCTGTTAAGAAGGACAGGGCTTCACCTGGAGGGGAAAAGTGCTGAGAAGAGGAACAGTTGGTAGGGCAGGTACAGCAGGAAGGTGAGGGTTCAGCAGGGAGGGAGCTTCTGAAATACATAGGAGACTCAGAAAGTTGTTACACATCTTCTTGAAGAAATGTCTGTTCAGGTCCTCTGCCCAATGTTAAATTGGACTGTTTGGTGTTGACTTGTTTGTGTTCTTTATATGTTTTCGATATTGACTCCTTGGCAGAGCTGTTGTCTTCTGGTCTTCCAATATCTTCTTGCATTTAGCTGTTTGTCTTTTTGGTTTTTTTAGTGGTTTCTGTAGCTGCACAGAACCTTTTTAAATTGACGAAGTCCCTTTCATTTGTTTACCTTTACCTCCTTGCCTTAGGGATCAAATTCATAAAATACTCTGTAAGATCAAGGTCCATAAATTTCTTCTGTGTAATTCAGTGTTTCAAGTCTTATAGTTAAGTCTTTGATCCATTTTGAGTTAATTTTTGTTTATGGGGACACACAGTCTAGTTTCATTCTTTTTGCATCTGGCTTTCCAATTTTCCTAGCACCATTTATTGGAGAGGCTTTCTTTTTTCCATTGAATTTTTGGGGCTCCTTTGTTGAAAATTATTTGCCCACATGCATTTGGGTTTATTCTGAACTCTCAATTCTGTTCCACTGGTCTGTGTATTGGTTTTTCTGCCAACCATGCTGTTTTAATGATTATACTTCGTGGTATAATTTGAAGGCTGAGAGTATGATGCAACCAATTTTTTTCTTTTTTTTTTTTCAAGATTGCTTTGGCTGTTTGGGGTCTTCTGTGGGTCCATACAACTACAATGATATTCTTGTTCTATTTCTTTTAAAAAATGTCATTGGAATTTTCATAATGATTGCATTAAATCTGTAGATTGCTTTGGGTAATATGGACTTTTTAACTATGTTGATTCTTCCACTCCATGAACATAAAATATCTGTGTATTTCTTTCTGTACTTTTTTATTTCTTTTAATAAGTTTGTAGTTTTCAGTGTATAGGTCCTTCACATCCTTTAAGTTTATTCCTAGATATTTTACTCTTTTTGTTGCCATTGAAAAAGGAATTCTTTTTTTTCTTTTTTCCTGAAATGTCATTGTTATTGTATTATATACAAATGCAATGGATTTTTATACAATGATTTTTGTATCCTACAACTTCACACTGTATTTGTTTATTGTTTTTAATAGTTCTTGGTGAAGTCTTTAAGGTTTTCTCTGTACAGAATCATGTCATCAGCAAAAAGTGGCAATTTTACTTTTCTCTTCTTGATTTGTCTCCCATCCAAGTACCAACCAGGCCCGACCCTGCTTAGCTTCCGAGATCAGATGAGATCGGGTGTGTTCAGGGCAGTATGACCGTAGACTCTCCTCTTCATTTGTTTGCCTTTTATGACTTTCTCTTGCCTGGTTGCTCTGGCTAGACCACCCAGTCCTACATGCAATAAGAGTGGTGAGAGTGGACATCCTTGTCTTGTTCCTGATCTTACAGGAAAAGCTCTCAGTTTTTCACTGTTGAGTAGGATATGAGACAAGGGTTTGCCTTGTAAGACCTTTATGATGTTGAAATATTTTCTTTCTATTTTATCGAGTGCTTTAATTATAAACAGATATCTTGCCAAATGCTTTTTCTGCAATTCTTAATATGATTATGTGATTTTTACCCTTTATTTTGTTAATGTGATGTTTTCCACTGAAATAGATCAAAGAACTAAAGATAAGATTTGAAACACTAAATTATAAAGAAGGTACTAACATTATGGACCTTGTCTTAGAAAATATTTTATGAATTTGACTTCAAAGGCAAGGGAAGGAAAGGTGGAAACAAAGGGGATTATATCAAACTAAAAAGCTTCTGCACATCGAAAGAAACTACCAACAAAACAAGAAAGCAGCCATCCAAAAGAAGATATTTGCAAACAACAGCTCTGACAGAATTTATACACAACTTATCTATAAACAACTCATACAGCCATGGCTGGTGTAGGTCAGTGGATTGAGCATGGGCTGTGAACCAAAGGGTCATCGGTTCAATTCCCAGTCAGGGCACATGCCTGGGTTGCAGGTCAGGTCCCCAGTGGGGGCCACGTGAGAGGCAATCACACATTGATGTTTCTCTCCCTTTCTTTCTCCCTCCCTTCTTTTCTGTCTAAAAGTAAATAAATAAAAATCTTTAAAAATAAAATTTATACAAATCGACACCAAACAAACAATCTTACTTAAAAATGGGCAGAGGACCTGAACAGATGCTTCTCCCAAGAAGATATACAAATGGCTATCAGATATGTGAAAAGATGCTCAACTTCACTAACTATTAGGGAAATGAAAATCACAGCTATAATCAGATAGCACCTCACACTTGTTAGAATGGCTATTATCATCATAAGACAAAAAAATAACAAGTGTTGGAAAAATTGTGGAAAAAAGAAACCCTCATTCACTGCTGGTGGGAATGTAAACTGGTACAGCCACTGTGGAAAACAGTTTGGAGGTTCCTTAAAAAATTAAGAATAGAGTTACCATATAGCCCAGAAACACCTCTTCTGAATGCATACCCCCCAAATTTATAAAGATTTAGTGGCAAAGATACATGAACTTCCATGTTCATTGCAGAGCTATCCACAGTGGCCAAAACATGGAAACAACCAGTGTCCTTCAATAGTTCTTCAATAGAGGACTGAGTAAAGAACATGTGGTGCCCTGGCTGGCATAGCTCTGTGGATTGAGCGGGGGCTGCGAACCAAAGTGTCGCAGGATCGATTCCCAGTCAGGGCACATGCCTGGGTTGCAGGCCATGGCCCCCAGCAACCGCACACTGATGTTTCTCTCTCTCTCTCTTTCTCTCTCCCTTCCCTCTCTAAAAATAAATAAATAAAATCTTAAAAAAAAAAAAAAGAACATGTGGTACATAATACAATGGAGCACTACTTGCACTACTTAGCCATAAGAAAAGATATAATTCTGCCATTTGCGATAATGTGGATGGACCCTGACAATATCATATTAAGTGAAATAAGTCAGTCATAAAATGCTAAGAACCACATGTTTTCACTTATATACGGGATATAAAACTGAAACTCATATATACAGACAACACCGTTGTAGCTACCAGGGGGTGTTGGGTGGGGGGGGTAATAAAGGATAAAGGCAGCGGAATCCATGGTGACAGAAAATTATTTGACTTTGGGCACAAAATGCAATAGATGGAGCATGGATCATAGAGATGTGCACTTGGAATCTATATAATCTTGTTAACCAATGTCACCCCAATAAATGTAATGATCAAATAAAATAAAAGTACAGTAAGTATAGTTGCAGAAAAAAAGAACTGTACTTAATGGTACTAATCATTATAAAGCATCATAATGATCAGAGTCTAGAGGACTTTGATTATTTAATAAATATCACATGTAGTAAGTTACTACATAACAGTTTTCTTTCTAATTATTGAGTAAATCATCATGTTGCTATTTTGAAACAGAAGATAATTGAGTCATGTTCCCCTTGGGGAAACTCTTGCAGTTTTCATTCATCACTGAGTAAGGGGATATAAATAATCTAAATTAATTGTATTCATAGTATATCTAAACCTGCATTTGCTGATACACAGGTAAGAAAAGAAAAATTTAGGTTACTTGAAAAATTGTTTATGAGGTGTGGCCTAAATATGTGAAGGTTAAATGTTATAAAAGCCCCTTTAGTTGTTCCCTGTTGCATGGATAAACACAACCCAAAAGATACAAACTGTTGAATTTATGTTTGTAGAGTTAAGTAAGAGTTTTCCAAATCAAGTATCTGCTTTATTTTTATGATTGAAAGAGAATGATCAGATTAAAGTAAGAACCAAAAAAAAAGACATTGGACCCATTCAACTATCTGAGTGCTTGTATTTTGCTCTAATGAAGAAATAATCAATTATCCTTTACTTTGCTAGCTTTGTAGAAGTCACTTCAAGTTAATGCTATTTCATAATTTTTCTCTAGTTTTAGTGTTTAAAATCTATTTAAATATATATCAAGAATATTATTTTATTTCACTGTGAGTGACAATAGGAGAGGGCAGTTACAGAATAAGGCCATGATACAGTAAGAGATAGTGTACCACTGGGAAATGTGCTCAGTGCATGGCCATTATTATTTTTCTCCTCTTTGCCAACTTACTATTTCAATGCTGAGGCAAAAGTATTTGGAATTTTCTGCCTTCTATTAAAACTGTGTTTTTGAACTGGTTTGGTATTAATTCCAAAAGCTGATGCTATATAATTAAATTCTTAAAAATCACAGACATTTTATCCTCATAACTGAATCCTTTCACAGTATTTTAATATTGACTTATGTATACTAAATATAATATTTATTTTGGCTTCTAGGAGAAATACCTGATTCAAGTAAAATGTAGCTGGTGTTCAACATTGTAGTCTTTTACTATCTTACTTTCCCAAGTAAAATTAAGCCCACAGTAATGTGGAAAATGAAATTGTGATGAGTTGTGTGGTTAGAGGAAAAAATCATAATCAGAATATGATTCATTGGATTTAATCTTGAAAGAATAACATCTCAGTGTTTATTACAAATAATTACAAGACAAATATAGTAAATTTAGCTAAGGAGTGAGATATCTCACTAAAGGTGAAGGTCACATATTTTAAATGATTAGTGATAATATTCATTTTGGGATCCAATATTTGCTAATGCTTTAAAAATAAATATATCTGATGACAAAGGATCGATTACATAGTCATCATAAATTTGTAACCGCAAATTGACATATTTGAAAGAAATTGCTTTATACATGTATTGCTTTACACATTTAATTAGTCTGCCTATATGCTATCATATTTGCTTGGTCATTCAAACATATTACTATTTTAAAGGGGAATAAACAGTGAAGAGGAAGCCTAATCTCACACCTGACATTTAATCATGACCAGGGCAATGAACACTCACTTTCGAATTAAATCCTATGTTAATTTTCCTAAACAGGTATGTCGTTAAACTGATGTCAAGAATTGTATTGGGGTTGATTTTTTTTCTTGTGACTTTTGGTCATATTTCTAATACAAATTTAATCATTTTCATTAAAGTTTGTATTTTATTGCTTAATTTGGCTTACTGTGATCATGAGACATCATCCATAAAAAATTCTTAATTGTTCTTTCAGATAAATCCAGGGAGATCTAATAGAGGTAATAGTTTTTATGCATTAGCTCATGAAATGATACAATCCAGGCTGCAGCTACTATGTAGACCAAAACTAATTCAGCATATTCTCTATTGAACATAACTGTCAAAATACAACTTTATTAGCTTATTTTTTCAATTTTTACTCCAATGTTGTAGAATAAATATTGATATTCTCATTCTATGGATGAGTAATTTATAGTATATCATTTTACAACATTAATGAAAGGTCTAGAATGCTGACTTTCTATTTCAATGCTCTGCACACTGATATACTATCTGATATGAATCAATATCAAAAGAAAATTATTTTTTAACCAATCACTTGGCATTTTAGTGAATTTTTTAACCAATCACTTGGCATTTTCTGATTTAATCAGAAAAGAGCTAATAGAATACAGTTGTAAATGATCAATTGACCTAGTGATTTCAGAAATGTCATGGATTCACATAGTGACTGGACACCCATCTTTTCCATTTAATTTTGCAGGGAGTGGCATGGACACTTGTCCCACCATCTTGTCACTATCTATTGATCCACGACTTGGAAGGTCTACATTGCTAAAAAATAATATGAGGACATAGCTCCCCTCTCCTTGTGTCACAATATTGAGTCACAGCTCTGCTTATTGTTTTTGTAGTAAGTAAATTATAACTGTAAAAATATCTTTACACTTGTTTTATAAGATTTCAACATGAAGAATGTTACTCAAGTTACTACATTTGTCCTTAAGGGCTTCACAGACAATCTAGAACTGAAAATGATCTTATTCTTCCTGTTTCTAGTGATTTACCTGTTCACTCTGATGGGAAATTTAGGGCTGATTGTATTGGTCATTGGGGATTCCCAGCTCCACAACCCCATGTACTATTTTCTGAGTGTGTTATCATCAGTGGATGCCTGCTTTTCCTCAGTAATTACTCCAAATATGTTAGTAGATTTTCTGTCAAGGAATAAAGTCATTTCATTCCTTGGATGTGCATCACAGATGTTTCTTGGTGTTACATTTGGGACCACGGAATGCTTCCTCTTGGCTGCAATGGCATATGATCGCTATGTGGCAATCTACAACCCTCTCCTGTATTCAGTCAGCATGTCACCCAGAGTCTATGTGCCACTCATCATTGCTTCTTACATCGCAGGCATTTTAAATGCCTCTATACACACAGTGGCCACATTTAGCCTATCCTTCTGTGCCTCCAGTGAAATCAGACATGTCTTTTGTGACATCCCTCCCCTCCTTGCTATTGCCTGTTCTGACACTCACACAAACCAGCTTCTTCTCTTCTACTTTGTGGGCTCCATTGAGATTGTCACTATCCTGATTGTCCTGATTTCCTATGGCTTAATTCTGTTGGCCATTCTGAGGATGCGTTCTGCTGAGGGGCGGAAAAAAGTCTTCTCCACATGTGGCTCTCACCTAACTGGAGTGTCAATTTATCATGGAACCATTCTCTTCATGTATGTGAGACCAAGCTCCAGCTATGCTTTGGACCATGACATGATAGTGTCAACATTTTACACCATCGTGATTCCCATGCTGAATCCCCTCATCTACAGTCTGAGGAACAAAGATGTGCATAAGGCAATGAAAAGAGTGTTTGGGAAAAATGGGTTTTTCAATAAAGTATCTTTTTACAGTTAACAATGAATTAAAAAATTGAAAGGCATGTTCTATGCCTCAATATTTAAAAAGATATGATGAACATGTTTGCTTTTCTTGCCAGAATGGCTATCATCAATAAATCAACAGTTATTTGCTAAGATGAGGAGAAAAGGAAACCCTTGTGCACTATGAGTGGGAATGCAGGTTGGTGCATCTGCTGTGGGAAGCAGTATGGAGTTAATAAAAAATGTGAAGATGGAGCCCTGACCACTGTGTCTCATCTACTTGGGCATCATCCCACAGACTCAGCAGTCTCCAGTTAGGTTCCCTGTCAGGGCACGTGCCTGGGTTATAGGTTTCATCCCTGGTTGGGGCATGTAAAAGAAGCAGCCAATGGATCTGTGTTTCTCTTTTGCTTCAATGATTCTTTCACTGCCTCTCTCACTCCATTCCCCTCTCCTAAAAAAGTAAAAAAAACAAAGTCTTTTAAAAATCTAGCTTACAAAAACTTAAAAATAGAACTGCAAGATAAAGCAAGGATAAGTGGTGATGGAAGGAGGCATAACGTGGGGTGATGAACACACAATCCAATTTACAAATGATGTAGTACAGAGCTGAACCCTGAGGCATATATAATTTTCTTAAACAATGTCACCTCAATAAATTCAGTGAAAAAATAAATAAAAAATCTAAAAAGTTGAAATATATTTTATAAATATAAAAATGAAACTGCCTTAAGACCCAACAATTCCACTTCTAGAAATATATCTAGAGAAAATTAAAACACTAACTTGAAAAAATATATGCACCTTTATGTTCATTGCAGAGTTGTTTAAACAGACAAGATTTGAAAACAGCCAAAGTACTCATCAGTAGGTGAATGGATGAAAAAAATGGGGTAGTTTACACAATGGAATACCATTCGGCCATAAAGGACAAAGAAACCTTACCCTTTGCAACAGCATGGATGGGTGTAGAGAGTATTACACTAAATGAAATAAGCCAATCAGAGAAAGACAAGTACCATATGATTTCACTTTTATCTGGAATCTAATGAACAAAATAAGGTAACAAACAAAGTAGAAACATATTCATAGACACAGAGAACAGACTGACAGTTGTCATAGGAGAGAGAGGTTGGAGGAATGGGTGGAAAAAGAGAAGGATTAACCACTACAAATTGGTAGTTACAGGATAGCCACAGAAATGTAGATTACAGCACAGGAACAATGAGGTCTGTCCAGAAAGTATCCATCCATGTAAAATTTAAAAACAGGGACATTTATTGACGAACATACAAGATACAAGAAACATTGTAGGTTGGACAATAATGTCTCAATCCTCTTCAAAGTAAGTACCTTGGAACCTTACACACTGCTCCCAGTAGCCATCAGCTGCCCCCTCATACTTTCCTGAGTCTCATCAATGGTCTGAAACCTCTTTCTTTCCATAGGTGATTTTAGTTTTGGGAAAGCCAGAAGTTGCAAGGTGCCAAATCTGGGTGGTAGGGCTGAGTCACATGGGTGATTAGATGTTATGCAAAAAAATTCTACATGAGATTTGATGCATGGGCAGACATCCTGTTGCGATGAAGCTGCCAATCACCAGTTGCCTATAATGTCAGCCATTTTCATCATATTGCATCTCCCAGCCAGTGAAGAACTTTGATGCAGTACTACTTATTAATTGCTTGGCCTGGAGGGGTATACTCATGATGGAAAAAACTTTCAAAATCAAAAAACACAGTTAACATGGTCTTGATATTGCTGCAACTTTGCTGATCCTTCTTGGGCCATGGACAACCAAGTGACTTCCATTGGGAAGACTAGTCCTTTGTGTCTGGATCATATCCATAGACCCATGATTCATTTCTGGTTGTGCTTTTCTTAAAGACATCTGGTTCATTGGTAGTGGTTTGATTCAAGTCATCAACAACTGCAGCACAATGTTCCTTTTGTTTTGGTAGCAGAAGCCATGGAAAAACTTTTACCAAAATATATTTCATGCCAAGATCTTGTGTCAAAATCTGAGATGCAGTAGTTTTTGGAATCCCCAAGTCAAGTCCTAGTTCTTGCACTGTCAGTCGCCAAACTTTGTTGATTGCAGCCCGTACACATTCAGCATTTCAGGTGGTGTGCTTGTTACAGGCCTCTCAGAACATGGGTCACTTTCAACAGATTCTAAACCATCCATGAATAATTTGTGCCACACTTTCATTTATGCAGCAGTCATTGCATCCTCCCCAAAAGACTTATGAATCATCTGAGTAGTTTTTGCAGAAAAATGCTCAAGCTTAACACAAAATTTGATGCAGATTCATGCTGTTCTCAGTCATTTTGAATGAGATGGCCACACAGAAAACATGCTCACTCAGAGGTGTCTACAATGCCCACTGACTAGTGCAGTGAAGTCATCATTATTCACACATGCACCTCCCAGTCCATTCTCCTTGCCTGCCAAGTTACATCAATGTCATAAGCCAATCTTGTTATAGTAAGAGTGGCTGGACTTTTCCCAGACAGACCTCAAAGAGTCAATGACACTGAGATAAATATTTACAGAACCAGGTGGGTACATGAAGCTGAGGGGGCAACTCTGGGAAGTACATGATTTTCTAACCACTTTACTGCACATCTGAAACTACAGCAGAATAATCTTAATTATAAATGATAATTGAAAATTAAAGAAAAGGAAAGAAAAAAGTGTGCGAAAAATTATAATGTAGCAACAGAGAAAGAAATCACTAAGAAGAAACACTTAAAGGAGAGCAATAGGTGAATAGCCATGGGGACAGAATTCCAACAGGAGAAAAGAAATGCAGGAAAATTGTTGAGGGGAATATATTATGAAAAGAGATGTTTTGTGTTTGTCCTGCTGAGGTGTTATTTAAATTTAATAACTCTACTTTAGAGAAGTATTGTTAGTGTTCTATGGTCTAAGGAGATTCTTTTTTGCTGAAATTAAAAGGGTTTTCACAAAAAAATAAATTAACAATAATAGTTGTAATATTGATACTGATAGTAGTCACAAAAACAAAAGGAAAGAATAAAGGAAAACAGAAGGGAAGAAGGAAAGATCACTGCCACTTAAATTTGTTCTTGAAGGACACATGCAATTGCAATGAAAGTGAGGTCTGTGGGAAACAGCGTTGAACATGAGCACAGCAGGTACATTTTTCTGTATCTTGGCCCCTGGGCCCAAGATCTGAGGAGTGGGAGCATCTGCACAGGCATCCCAGGGTACAAGGGGTCAGAGTAAAACAGAACCAGAGCTGGGTCAGGACCAGGCCTCTAGAAAAAAGTGTCAAGATGAACTCGGGCTCAGTTGTGGGGAGAGTCCCATCTGCAAGCTGGTTGTGCCTTACCCTCTAAATTGTGCATGTCGTTTGTCGTGTTTGAGTTTAAGTATGATCTTTATAATTGTTCATGCCTACTCTCTGTATATTGTGAGAAATGAAAGAATGGATTCTGTTTGTGCTTTTGACAAAATAATAAAAGACAGTGAAATGCACCATCACAGAAAGCATGGCAATGACACCAGGAATTCACAAACACTACCTGTGGTCACCAAACCACAGGCTGTACTTAGAATTGCTGCTAAGGCATACACCCAAGGAAGGAGCAGAGTGCTTTGATCTAGAGTCAGATACCAATGATTCTGTGGTAAGTGTTATATGAGCTATAGTTTTCACATCAAGCAATTTATAGATTCAACACAACCCCTATTAAAATACCAGTGACATATTTCACAGGCATGGAACAAACATTTCAAAAATTTATATGCAGCCAGAAATAACCCTCCATAGCTTCAGCAATTTTGAGACTGAAAACAAAGTAGAAGGGATCACAATACCTAATACTAACCTATGTTACAAGGCCACTGTAATCAAAACATTCTGGCACTTACATAAGAACAGACATATAGACCAATGGAACAGAATAGAGAGCCCAGAAATAAACCCATGTTTCTATGGTCAACTAATATTTGACAAAGGGGCAGAAGCATAAAATGGAGTGAAAATAATCTCTTGAAAATGGTGGTATCTGGGTGGCCACATGTAACAAAATGAAACTCGATCACCAACTTACAGCATACACACAAATAAACTCAAGATGGATAAAAGAATTAAATACAAGGCACAACACCATAAAATTCCTAGAGGAGAACATAGGCAGGAAAATCTCAGATATTCCATACAGTGATATTTTTACCCATATGTCCACTAGAGCAAAGGACATAAAGGAAAGAATAAACAAATGGGACTTGATCAAATTAAAATTTTATGAATGACTGAAGAAAACATCGACAATGAAATGAAAAAATAACCAACCATATGGGAAAACATATTTGCCAATGATACCTTGGACAAGGGTTTGATCTCCAAAATACATAAAGAACTCAAATGGTGTATCTCCTGGAAGACAAAAAATTCAATTAAAAAATGGGCAAAACACCTGAATAGATATTTCTCCAAGAAGGGCATACAGAGGCATATGAAAGGATTCTCATCAACAGTAGCCATCAGAGAGATGCAAATTAAAACCACAATGAGATACCACTTCACACCTTTCAGAACAGCCACCATAAACAAATCAACAAAGAACAAGAGCTGGCAAGGTTGAGCAGAAAAGGAATCCCTTAGTGCACTGTCAGTGGAAATTCGGACTGGTGCAGCCACTGTGGAAAATAGTACGGAATTTTCTCAAAATACTAAAAATGGAACTGCCTTTTGACCTGGCAATTCCACTGGTGGGGTTATATCCTAAGGATGCTGAAACAGTAATCCAAAAGAACCTATGCACCCCAGTGTTCACAGCAACACAATTTACAATGGTCAAGTGTTGGGAGCAACTTAAGTGCCCATCAGTTAATGAGTGGATCAAAAAACTGTGGCACATTTACAGAATGGAATACAGCAGAAAGAAAGAAGGAGCTCCTACCCTTCTCGACAGCATAGATGGGACTGGAAAACATTATGCTAAGTGAAATGAGCCAGGCAGTGAAAGACCAATACCACATGATCTCACCTATAAGTGGAACCTAATTAACAAAACAAACAAGCAAGCGAAATATGACCAGAGACATTGAAATAAAGAACAAACTGACAGTAACCTGAGGGGAGGGAAAGAAAGGTAATGGGGGAAGGAAGGGTAGGGTCATCAAGGAACATGTATAGAGGACCCAAGAACAAAACCAAAGGAGGGTTAGGATTGAGGGTGGGGCAGGGGAGAGTGGTTGTTGGGAATCAGAGACAACTATACTTGAACAACAATAACAAAGTAATATTTTTGCCAATGGTGAATAAATTAGGTAGCATTTGCTCAAGCTTGTCAGATATAATCATAAAGGTATTTGTAATTGAACTGGAGTCCTATGAAGGTAAAACTGAATAATGTGCATTTAAAGAAAAGATTACATGTGTATCTGGTATCTGACTATATGTATGCTAATACGCAAAATATGTACTAGTATTTATGTTGAAATTCTTACACCTGTACTGCACGATATGACTTTATTAGAAAATGAGGGCTTTGTAAAGGTTATTAAGTTAGAATACGGTATGTGGGTGGTCCCTTATCCAATATGGCTAGTATCTTTATAAGAAAGGATAATAGGACACAGACATTCAGAAAACAACAGGTGAAGACACAGGTAGAAGATGGCTGTGTATGAACCAGAGAAAAATCCCAGAAGAAATCAACCTGCTTTAACTTGATCTCAGACTTCTAGATTACAGAACGCTGAGAAATAAATTTATGTGGTATAAACAACTAACTAGTCTATTGTACTTTGTGACTGCAGAGCTGAAAAACTAATGCAGTCACTATCAGCATATATGTAAATATATGTGTGTGTGCTGTGTTTCTGAGAACAAATTAATTAAGAAACAAATGGATGATACAGTTTTCCTGCTTGTGTAGAAACTGCACAGGTGCAAGTTTCACTGTGATCTTAAAAGAAAAATGTGTAAGATGAATAACAAGACACTAGTATGCTAAAACAAAAACCTTTATTATAACTTTTTGAGAAGATAAATACCATTCTTATTTTATTTATATTTAATGGTTAGAGAGAAAATGTGCTTTATTCATACACCATTTTCCAAAACATTCTTTTCATTGCCTCTTTCACATCTTTTTTCCTCAGACTGTAGATGAGGGGATTCAGCATGGGAATCATGATGGTATAAAAGGTTGACACTATCATGTCATGGTCCAAAGCGTAGCTGGAACTTGGTCTCACATACATGAAGAGGATGGTTCCATGAAAAACTGACACTCCAGTTAGGTGAGAGCCACATGTAGAGAACACTTTCTCCTCCCCTCAGCAGAATGCATCCTAAGAATGGCCAACAGAATGAAGCCATAGGAGATCAGGACAATCAGCAGAGTGACTATTTCAACAGCGCCCACAAAGTAGAAGAGTAGAAGCTGGTTTGTGTGAGTGTCAGAACAGGCAATAGCAAGGAGGGGAGGGACGTCACAAAAGACATGTCTGATTTCATTGGAGGCACAGAAGGGTAGCCTAAATGTGGCCACTGTGTGCACACAAGCATGCAAAATGCCACTGACATAGGAAGCAATGATGAGTGGCACATAGACTCTGGGTGACATGCTGACTGAATACAGGAGAGGGTTGTAGATTGCCACATAGCAATCATATGACATTACAGGCAAGAGGAAGCATTTCGTGGTCCCAAAAGTAACTGCAAGAAACATCTGTGTTGCACATCCAAGGAATGAAATGACTTTATTCTTTGACAGAAAATCTACTAACATATTTGGAGTAATTACTGAGGAAAAGCAGGCATCCACTGATGACAGCACACACAAAAAATAGTACATGGGGTTGTGGAGCCTGGAATCCCCAATGACCAATACAATCAGCCCTAAATTTCCCATCAGAGTAAACAGGTAAATTGCCAGAAAAAGAAAGAAGAAGATAATTTGCAGTTCTAGATTGTCTGTGAAGCCCTTCAGCACAAATGTAGTAACTTCAGTGGCATTCTTCATGTTGAAATCTCAGCAAAAGGACTTGAAGATATTATAACATTACTATTCATAGTGTTCTGACCAAATGAACAAATTTGTGACTCAGTTAAAGTGACCTATGTCTTCATATTCTGTCTTTTTTTATTTTCTTTTAATTGTTCTTCAAGTACAGTTTTCTGTCTTTTACTCCCATATTTATTTCTTTTCAGTGAATAATTTCTCATCTGCTCTTCAAAAACCAGGACCATGGCCAAGGGTCAAAGGTTGATGCCGCTCACTACAGAATCAAATGGAAAATGTGGCTTTTAACTCCCAGGCTCAACTCATGTTATTTAACAACTGTGAAGTCAAATTGGTAATTCACCAATGAATTCCATTAGTTGTTTTCCTACTAAGTGACATTGAAACACAAACAAACAACTAAAAAACATTTTATTATATTATTATGACATTAATTTTTATCTCAAATCAAAATAAGTATTGAAAGTGAACTTATATTACTAAAGCGAATCTTTAAAATGAGTTTAAATATAGAATATGTTAAATTAGATTTGTTTGACACACTAACAGCATAATGAATTGTAATATACTATGAGTTACACTCTAAAATCTTCCTACTCCCTTATGTTATTGAATAAAAAAGAACTCCTATGTGGAATCTAAGGAACAAACTGAACTAACAAGTAAGACACAGATAGTCTCATAGATGGAGAGCAGATGACAAGTAGTGTGGGTGGGATATTACAGGGTGCAGGGATTGAGGGTAAAGGGAAAAGGACTCATGGACATGGTCAACAGTGTGATGATTGCTTTCTGATAAGTTCAGAAAGATCAGTAACTAGACATATAAGAAGAATAAGAAATAATCATCACACCTAGACAGAAAACTTTTATTTAAAAGTAAATGAACCCAGGAAATCAGCTAGAAGTTATAGAAAAAATCTTTCCTTCATGGTCCAATGCTTGTTTAAACATGAGTCAGTGATACAGGAACCTGAACTGATGGTGTCATTTTTAGCCCATAGTATAACTAACACCAGTGGAAGGGAGCATTTCGTTCAAGTGTGTTATCACATTCATTTATTTAATTTTTTATATCCACCCCTAGAAAATCTGAGTCAGTCTGAAGGGCACATAATCTGCTGCTAATTATATTTTGTACATCATTTTAATTCAAGCTCCAGTTTCAGTATGTTAACATGAGCCCATTAATGAGAGAGGGAACCGTTTGGAATCAAAGACTGAGAAGTCCTACTACCTTTTTCCTAGAAAACTCTGATGGTTAAAACACTGCATTCACTTCAGTAAAGTTGTTTTCACTGTTCATATTGCTCATTTACATATTTGTCTATTTATTATATTTTCAAAAGTATACATTGTAAGTAATATATAAATCTTTGCTTATAAAACAATTCCCCAAGTGCAGAAATACAGAGAGCAAAACATGACACTCTCCTTCCAGTTCCTCCTTCCACCCGATTTGCTGTCTCCTCCAGAGATAACTGTTGCTCTGGTGGTCCTTCCACTCTGTGTCTTTTCCTATACACTTATGTGTGTTTGTCTATGTATGCTTAAGAATTAATAAAATCACCCTTTGCAAAAACAAAAAACAAAACTAGAGAACAAAGCACATACTAACAATCTTCTGGGAAAGAGCAAGTCAGGACTGCCTTGAAGAATTGTCAATAGCAGGAGAAAACAGTATCATGCAATTATTGGGAAGATTAAAGGAAAGAAAACAGAAACTACTCATATCAAACATCAGAGAAGGAAGAATTTAGTTTGAAAACTGTGTCCTGAAACAAAAACTTTGCAACATATGTTGGAGGACTTTAACCATTTATTCTGAGGAACTGAATGTTTTCGAGCTACTCTGACACAATAAAATCCTTTTCAATACTTCATTTCATTTTAAAAATCTTTTTTTCAAATCTCAGTTTTGCTGCTTTATTTAAAAATAAAAATTCTGAAAGTTTTTGTTGTGCATGAACCTGCCTCTCACTGTTTGGAAAGCATTTGACATTTTCTGTGATTTGAAGTTCATCAACATTTAAAAATATTGCTCCCCAAAGAAATTACATATGCGATTCTTCAATATACTATAGTAATAATAGCTTTGGGGATGACCTAAACATATTACTACATGAACTTGTTGTTTTTCTTTTTATAATTATTTTATTATATATTTTATTGTGTTTCAAGTACATTTGCCTCCATTCCCACCTTCCATTCTTACAAAATAGATTGAAAAAACACAGTTCTTTTAAATTTAATGAATGCCATGGTGAAGGATGACATGGCAATTGATCAAAGAGAGGGTCTGATGAAAGAAAATTATGTTGGTGCGGTCAGAACAAAAGAGACAAAAGTAACAAAACAAACTTTCATAAATGTGCTGCTGTCAATCTGTGTTGTAATGCTGTTAAAAATTACAAGAAAAAGCTCCACCCCAAAACAGCTCTTTTCATCAATTCCATGACACCCCCGGTACAAGGAAAATGACATAATATCTAGAATTTGAAAGTATGTGCTCAGCTCCATCATTAAAAGTCGCGTGTGATACTCTGGTTTCTCTTCAGATCGTATAAAAGTCATGTGTGACGTTAGCTTCCCTCCACAATTTACTCTTCTTTAAAGAGCAGTAAATTTAAATAGCAGAGCAGATGCAATAATGCACAAACACAGATGAATTAGATATGTAAAATGAGCATTTAAAACAAGTTTTTAAAATATGTCAATTTGTATTATAAATTTAACATGCACATGTAAGTGAAGTTTGTCACTACATGTACTCACTTTCAAAAATTAGGTAATATTGGTCCTCAACACTAATGGTATAATGACATCACCGAAAAACAGAGGTGACCAGAGCTTTGAACTAGATATCTTGATCTTATCTACATGTAATATTTTCATTTTGTGATAATGACTTTGCACTCAAACATTTCTCTATTGGATTAAGTCTAATGAACTTTACTATAATTTTAGTTTTTCCTCTGTTCACTCTTCTGTGTCTGGATTAGAACATAAAGAGGATTGTGAGCTGTATAATTTATTAAAACAACACCAAAGATACACACAGGTCACCATGACACATTTTTCTACATTGAAGTGGGCTTACTTTTGCACTGAGCAAATAAGATAATGAAAAGTACCATTGTAAATAATTTCATTAAATGTCTCTCACAACCATCCTTTCTGACAGATGAGTATGAATGATATTTATTAGGACATAAGGATAGGGCTCAGAGTTATAATGAGAAAATTACCATGTAAATTAAAGAGTTTAGTAATGTAAACTGATACATTATCAGTTTACATTGTGCCCGATAATATTGGAAGAAGGTTTGTTTTTCTTCAACCATCTTTGGCTTTTGGTAAGCATTACTTTCTAAATTTAAGAGTTTTATTTAGGATCAGATAAAAGAGGGTATTACCAGAAAAGTATACATACACATATCACTTAAACCTTACCCCAAATAATGCCAGATTCTGTGAGACCAGAAGTATAGTACTGATGAAACTATGTTCTACAAGTAAGATAAATGTTTTAAAAATATTTTTGGGGGGGAAATTAGATTTTGAATATTATACCTCAGAAAATATATCTTCTGGAAATGAATACTAACATGTGGTCTGTAATTTTGATCTCCTACATTTGAAATTTGTTTGTGATTACAATTAAATAATTTTCTAAAAAAAGAACAGTAAATGATGCATTAAAATTCTTTTTCTATTATTATTATACATCAACCATTTTCTTTACATTTTCTGAAATTATAAACAGAAACACAGAAAATGAGGCTATTCTCTGAAGTCTCTCTATCTTGATAGAATGAGAGAGTCAATGTTTAATAGCTGAGACTCTCAATAAGTTATGCAAACTGTCTGTTTTCTTAATCTCATTTGAAAAATGTGGTTAATAGTAGCACTCCTGACATAATATTCTCATGTGAAGTAAATATATTAATAAGAAAAAGCCTTTGGAAGAATGTCAGGCTTACTCTAATTACACAAAATGATAGTTTTCATTATATCATGCCCAAGGGTCAATGTATGTCCATTTCTGTGTTTTGTGATCAAATTTATATTCCCCATTACATTCTGTAAACCACTTGTTATTATAAATGTTTTATATACTAATCTAATATATAAGTCGACATTTATGAACTCATTCCTGCCAGGTATCACCTTTCTTTCTCCACAGTTTGAAGCAGTTGGACACAATGGACAGAAGGAATAACACACATGTGTCTGACTTCATCCTTATGGGGCTGACAGAATCTGAAGAGATCCAGCTGGTCCTCTGTATCATATTTCTCATCATATACCTGGTCAGTGTCCTGGGAAACACAGGGATGATACTGATCATCCACCTGGATCTCCAGCTTCACACCCCCATGTACTTTTTTCTCAGTCACCTGTCATTTCTTGACTTTACTTACTCAACAGCCATCACACCTAAAACCTTACAGAACTTACTGACCTCCACAAAGCACATTTCATACATAAGCTGCTTCACCCAAATGTACTTTTTAATCTTCTTGGGTGCTGTTGAATGTTTTCTTCTCTCCTTGATGGCCTATGATCGCTATGTAGCTATCTGCAATCCTCTGCACTACCCTGTAGTTATGTCCAAAAGATTCTGTTGCTCCCTCATCTTTGGGTCCTATTTCATTGGCTTTACAAACTCTGTGATCAATGTGCTTTTCATGAGTAGACTGGATTTCTGTGACTCCAATGTAATCCATCACTTTTTCTGTGACACTTCCCCAATCCTAGACCTGTCCTGCACTGACACACGTGGTGTGGAAATCATGATATTCATTTGTGCTGGCTCTACTCTAATGGTTTCTCTTATCACAATATCTGTGTCTTACCTGTCCATTCTGGCTACTGTACTGAAAATTACTTCCACTTCAGGAAAGCAAAAAGCCTTCTCTACATGTGCCTCCCATCTCCTGGGAGTCACCATCTTTTATGGCACTACCATTTTTACATATTTAAAACCACGCAAGTCCTATACCTTGGGCAAAGATCAAGTGGCTTCTGTGTTTTATACTATTGTGATTCCCATGCTGAATCCACTCATTTACAGCCTTAGGAATAAAGAAGTGAAAAATGCTCTCAAAAGACTCATGCAGAAGAGACAGGACTTCATGCAATTAAAGTAACATCATTTCTAAACAGTTAACTTTTCTCTCCTTTGCTGTGGAGTATTTTCTTGTTCTCTCCAAAAAGCAATGAAGTCCTTTCATTTGTATTTCTGTTGAAACTTCTTTACTTAAACAAATATAATCTTGGACATTTCCAGAAACATGTCTTTTGAAATTCACATTGTTATGAACTTCAATGTTAAAAAATCATTGCCTTTCTCCTGATATTTATAGGCTTGGGGTGGTCATTTAAAACAAATTGTTAAATTAAATTCTTAGCTTTTGTGTTTCATATTCTACAAGACACATTGTAAAGCTAAGAATTGATAAATTTTGTGACAACTAAGAAACCTTTAGTTAGGTAGAGTGCTAAAATTTTCCTTAGGTTTAAACCCTTTCCTGTGTATAATCTGGAATTCCTGTTTGATTTTTTTTTTGTTATTTAAAGGTTATTTAAATTTTTTTCCTTAAATTTTCAGTGTTTTTTTTTTGAAAACCACTTGAATGAATTTGCTTGACATGTAAAATCTGTTCTTTTCTGATATATACAATTTTTAAAATTTCCCTGCAAGTACACATCAAGTATATATCAGACACTTTCAAATTGTTCCTCCAAAAGGCTACAACATATCTCAAGAGGGCCCCTATCCCTGCATCTCCAGAAGCATAGAGAGTTAACCCTTCAAAAATTTTGCCAATTATATGGGTATGAATTATCAAGAACAACTAAGTGTGTTGGACTTCGGGCAATTTAAAATCTAGCCAGGTTATATGGACATTTTAACTGTGTTCATTCTCCTAATCCATGATCACAGAAGGTCTTTCTATTTCATTGTGTCTTTTTCCATTTCTTCTAGTAGTGCTTTGCTATCTTCAGTATGGATAGGTCTTTCACATCTTTTATTAAGTTTATTCCTATGTATTTTGTTCTTTTTGTTGCAATTGTAGAAGGAATTGTTTCTTAAAACTGAAAGCAACAAACGAACAAACATGACATGCAAAAAAACAAAACTCATAGACACAGTCATATGGTGGTTGTCAAAGTGAAGGGGGTTGTGAGGTAGTGAAGGGCAAATGGGGTCAAACATGGTGATGAAAGATTTGACTTTGGGTGGTGGGCACACAATGCAATATGCTGACAATGTATCATTGATTTATACAATGAAAACATGTAGAATCCTACTAGCATTGTCACCCTAACACATTTAATTTAAAAAGTAATAAAAATACTTTCAGGGGGAAAAAGTATCCTGGTAGCCTGTTGCTCTTTGAGAAATTAGGACTTGAAACACAAGATTTTTAGATCACCAGCAAAGGACATTATTACTCGGAACAAAAGTAATAGCCACAGTTCGTATTCACACCAGTTCCCCATACCTTCCCAGGTCCCACGAGTTTGTGTATAGAAGGTGGGTATAGAAGGATGAAGGCACACACAGTGGGCTGTATTGTAGGAGAGGACCACTGAGTTTTGGGGACCACTTTTATGGTAAACAGATTCATGCCTATTCTTTGTTTACAGGAACATTACCTCATTGCTAGTGGCAGCTCACTGCAAAAACAACCTTAATATGTAGCCCAGGTACACAGTAGTCAGGGCTTAGGTTTCTGGTATACCCAGCAGGAAGGTCTAGGGGCACTCGGGCCTCATGGCACATTGCCAGACCCAGTAGAGTAACATGTGTTAGCTGATAAACCCCTTCTGCTTTGTGTGGTGTGTCTTCCACCTACTGTGTATTAGCTCTCTTCTCCACACTGGTGAATTTTTAAAAAATGAAATTTATTGTGGTTATGTTGGTGAATAAAATTACACAGGTTCAATTGTACAGTTAATTCTATGATGCACCATCTATATTGCATGGTGTGTCTCCCACCCCAAGTCAAATCTTCTTTCATCATTAAATTTGACTTTCTGTTAAGCTTTTATAACTAGCTATATATTTTATTCAATTATAGAATTTTTACTTCTTTGAATTTTATATTGTTTTCTTTGTGAAATGATATTTGATTATTCTTCCTGAATATTTTTAAATGTTTAAAGTGCAGCCTCCATTATAAAAGTTATTTTTTTTACTAATACAAAACAGCTGCTATTTAATCTTTTTATTATGCATTATTTTTCTCTATTTAATTTTTTATTCCCTTATATGGCAATGCCATTTAAAAATATGACTTATTTTTGCCTTGACTGGTGTGGCTCAATGGATTGAGCACCAGACTGCAAACCAAAGGGTTGCCAGTTCGATTTCCAGTCAGGGCATGTCTCCAGTAGGGAGCACTCAAGTAGAAACCACACATTAATGTTTCTCTCCCTTTCTCCCTCCCTTCCCCTCTCTAAAAATAAATAAAATATTTTTAAAAAATAAAACTTATTTTTGTTCCAATATCCATTTGATCTAGGCTCTATATTCACAGCGATTTTGATTTGTTTTTGTTTGCAATTAGAAGCAAGTATTTGATGAGCATCTCTTTTGTTTAATAATATGATTTTATAGCTCATCTCTCATCTTGTGGAAGCCTTATGTCATTTCATAAATTCATGGGCTCTTTTTATTTTCCATGTGGTTTTTGAAAAATATATTTTTACCTTTCTATGTTCATGTCTATGATTAAGAAATGTGTCTTCATGAAGTGTTGGCAAAAACGGTGAACTAATTCTGAGTTGTAGATAACATGAAAGGTGAGGAAAAGCTAGTTAAATTCAAATTATAATTAAATTAAAGTATTTTAGCCTCTTTACATTAAATTTTAGAAATGATGTATATAATGTTATTACACACTTGTACTGGAACCTACAGCCAACGTAATTTAGGCTATTCACATCTGCCTTGAAATTTCCTTGTTAGATTAGCACACATTATATTTTACGTAAGATGCAGTCTTAAGTAAGTTAAGACATAATCTTCTTTTTTATGATGTCATGCCAAAATGCTATTTAATAAAAATACAATAAAAATGAGACAAGAGTAAAGCGTGCCAAAACTATGAACAGCTGTTTATTTCAAAATAATTGATAGGCATAATGGTAATAATACATTTTGGTGAGCATTTACCATGTGCCAGATAATATTTAAAAGGCTTTAGATATAAAGGTAACAGAGCTTATCTTCACAAGATAACTTTCAGTTGTTAGGTGTTAGCAATATCCGAATGTTTATTTCATATAAGGAAAGTCACTTTTCTACATGTTCAGGCAAAGACTTAAGAATCTAAACAACAATAAAAAGAAAAAGTAAATAAAAAATTAAATAAAACACCATTCAAAAAAAGAATGTTCCTGGAATATTCCATTTATGTCATACAACTTATATCCAATACATCAGCATATTACTTTGATTCTTTTTTTTTAAGATTTTATTTATTTATTTTTAGAGAGGGAAGGGAGGGAGGGAGGGAGACAGAGAGAGAGAGAGAGAGAGACAGAGAGGGAGAGAAACATCAATGTGCGGTTGCTGGGGGTTATGGCCTGCAACCCAGGAATGTACCCTGGCTGGGAATCGAACCTGGGACACTTTGGTTCCCAGCCCGCGCTCAAACCACTGAGCTACACCAGCCAGGTCTTTGATTCTAATTACAGAATATATTTGGAGTCTGAGTACTTCTCAACACTTTCTCTGCTGTGCACTTCCCCACCCCCAACAATGAAACATCTTCTCAGTTTTAGGATTATTTCTGCAACCTTCTAGCTTGTCCCTATATTTTGGCCTTATCCCACTTGAATTTATTCTAGAGCCAGAGTGATACTTGTAAACAGGAAGTTGGTTCATATCACTTTCTTCTACAAGACATACATGAACTGATAGTTGTCAGGGGAGAAGGGGTTGAAGGCTGGATGAGAACGTTGAAGGGACTGAAAAGTACAAACGGGTAGTTACAGAGCAGTAACACAGATGCAGATTACAGCACAGGGAATACAATCAGCAATGCTGTGAGAAACGTGTATGGGCTAGGTGAGTATGTGTAGCAGTAAGACACTTTGTTGTACATTGGAAACTACAGCAGGATAATATGGAATGTAAACTGCAATGGAAAAACAAAAAAGAAACAATTGTGGGAAAAAATCATAATTAGCATATCAGACCTCAATAAGAAGACACGTTTAAAAGAGGGAATTGCGTGAATAGCATGTTTAAGTAATTGTAAACATGAGGAAGATTGCAAAAAAATTGTTGGGGGAATATATTGTGAAAAGAGATGCTCTGTGTTTATACTGCTGAGGCGTTATTTAAACATAGTAATTCCACCTTGAAAAAATAACCTAAGAACCTTGAAACACAAATTCAAAATAACCTATGAACCCCAATGTTCATAGCAGCACAATTTACAATAGCCAAGTGCTGGAAGCAGCCTAGGTGCCCATCAGTAAATGAGTGGATCAAAACACTATGGTACATTTACACAATGGAATTCTAAGCAGCAGAGAGAAAGAAGGAGCTCCTACCCTTCATGACAGCATGGATGGAACTAGAGAACACTATGCCAAGTGAAGTAAGCTGGGCAGTGACAGACAAATGCCTTATGATCTCACCTGAAAGTGGAACCTAATCAACAAAACAAACAAGCAAGCAAAATATAACCAGAGTCATTGAAATAAGAACAAACTGACAGTAACCAGAAGGGAGGGGGGGAGGAGATAACAGGGGAAAGAAGGAGAAAGGTTGTTAAAGAACATGTATGAAGGACACATGGAAAAAGCCACAGGGGGTTAGGATTGAGGGTGGGAGGTGGGGATGGATTGGCTGGGGAGGAGTAGTGAGGGGAAAATGGAGACAACTGTACTTCAACAACAATGAAAAAGGAGAAATACTCAGCACTCTATGTTCTAAGGAGTTTTTTTTTTTTTTTTTGGTTGGAAATAAAAATGTTTTCGAGCAATGAAAACAAATTAATAATAATAGTAATAATTATAGTAGAAGGAAGGCAAAAAGAAAGAAGGAAGGACAACTGCCACTTAAAATTGTTCTTGAAGGACACACGCACTTGCCATGAAAGTGAGGTCTGTGGGCAGCAGTGCCGAACATGAACACAGCAGGCACGTTTTTCTGCATCTTGGCTCCTGGGTCCTGGGACTGAGGAGTGGGAGCATCTGCACAGGCATCTCAGGGTGGGACTGGTCAGAGTAAAACAGAACCAGAGCTGCGTCAGGACCAGGCCTCTAGGGAAAAGTGTCAAGATGAACTGGGGCTCAGTTGTGGGAAGAGTTTAAACTGCAAGCTGGGTGTGCCTTACCTTCCAGATTGTGCTTGTCCTTTGTCATGTTTAAGTTTACGTATGATCTTTATAAATGTCAATGTCACTCTCTGTATATTGTGAGAAATGAAAAAATGGATTTTGTATTTGTTTTGTATTTGACAAAATAATGAAAGGTAATGAAATACACACACACACAGCATGGTAATGACACCAACAATTTGCAAACATTATCTGTGGTCTCCAAACCTCAGGCTGGACTTAGAATTGCTGTCAATGTATGGACCTGAGGAGGGAGCAGAGTGCTTTCATCTAGACTCAGACGCCAATGATTTCATGGAAACTGATATGAGAATAGGTGAGCCACAGTTTTGGTGTCAATTAGCTGGTATTTGCTCAAGCTTGTTAGATGTAATACTAAAGTTACTTATAATTGCAACCTGGAATCTTATCTAATTCAAGTTGTATGACATGAAAGTCAATATTATTCATTTTAAAGAAAATATTTCATGTATGCATGACTATATATATGTATATATTCATGTGTGTGTGTGTGTGTGTGTATCAGTATTCATATGTTGAAATCCTAATACCTATACTGCAGAATGCTATTGCATGCATTTGGAAATAGGGGCTTAGTGAAGTTATTATGTTAAAATTAGGTCCTTTCCATGGACCCTAATCCAATATGTCAGGTATCTTTATACATGGAGGATATTAGGACACAGACACTCTGAGATAAAAGAAGTGAAGACACAGGGAGAAGATGGCTATGTACAAGCCAAGGAGAAAAGCCTCAGATGAAATCAACCTTGTCTTTCATTGATCTCAGACTTCCCAGTTATAGAACACTGAGAAATAAATTTCTATTGTATAAGCCACTAACTAGTCTGCTGTACATTATTATGGCAGCTCTGACAAGAAAATGCAATCACTATCAGCATGTGTGTAAATATATATATTTCTGTGCATGTGTATCTAAGAATGAACGGTTTTTCTGCACAGGGAAACTGCACAGTTGGAGGTGTGGTTCTTCTCTACATATAAAAAAAGGTTTAAGAAGAACAGAGACACTAATAAACTAATAAAAACATTTTTATTATAAGTTTTGGTATAAAGACAACAAACATCATTCTTAAGTCATTTCAAATAATGATTAGGGTAAAAACGTACTTTATTGATAAACCCATTTTCCCCAAACACTCTTTTCATTGCCTCTTTCACATCTTTGTTCCTCAGACTGTAGATGAGGGGATTCAGCATGGGAATCACGATGGTGTAAAACGTTGACACTATCATGTCATGGTCCAAAGCATAGTTGGAACTCGGTCTCACATACATGAAGACAGTGGTTCCGTGATAAATTGACACTCCAGTTAGGTGAGAGCCACATGTAGAGAAGGCTTTTCTCCTCCCCTCCGCAGAGCGCATCCTCAGAATGGCCAACAGAATGAAGCCATAGGAGATCAGGACAATCAGGATAGTGACAATCTCAATGGAGCCCACAAAGTAGAAGAGAAGAAGCTGGTTTGTGTGAGTGTCAGAACAGGCAATAGCAAGGAGAGGAGGGATGTCACAAAAGACATGTCTGATTTCATTGGAGGCACAGAAGGATAGGCTAAATGTGGCCACTGTGTGTACAGAGGCATTTAAAATGCCTGCGATGTAGGAAGCAATGATGAGTGGCACATAGACTCTGGGTGACATGCTGACTGAATACAGGAGAGGGTTGTAGATTGCCACATAGCGATCATATGCCATTGCAGCCAAGAGGAAGCATTCCGTGGTCCCAAATGTAACACCAAGAAACATCTGTGATGCACATCCAAGGAGTGAAATGACCTTATTCCTTGACAGAAAATCTACTAACATATTTGGAGTCATTACTGAGGAAAAGCAGGCATCCACTGATGACAGCACACACAGAAAATAGTACATGGGGTTGTGGAGCCGGGAATCCCCAATGACCAATACAACCAGCCCTAAATTTCCCATCAGAGTGAACAGGTAAATCACTAGAAACAGGAAGAATAAGATAATTTGCAGTTCTAGATTGTCTGTGAAGCCCTTCAGTATAAATGTAGTAACTTCAGTGACATTCTTCATGTTGAAACCTCATGGAACAAACTTGAAGATATTCAAAATTTTAGAATTCTTATTGCCCTGTCCAATCACCAATATTGTGACTCAATGTGACCTATATCTTCATATTTATTTCTTTTCAGTGAATAATTTCTCAGCTGCAGTTCAGGAACCAGGACTATGGCCGAGGGTCAAAGGTTGATGCTGCTCACTACAGAATCAAAGGGAAATTTTGAGTTTTGACACACAGGCCCAACTCATGTTATTTACAAAACCTTGAATCAAATGGTTAATTTGCCAATGAATTTTATTAGTTGTTTTCCTACTAACACATTAAAACACAAGTAAAGAGTTGAAAACTACCTTATATAATTATAACATTAAATTTTCTCTCAAAAGAAAATAAATACTGAAGCTAAAATGTGTGAATAAAATTAAATTTTAAAATACCTGTAGAATGTTTTGAATTAGATGTTTGACACACTAACAACCTAATGAGTTATAATATTTTATGAGTTAGTATCTTTAAAAATTGTCCAATTTTATTAGGTTATTGAATGAAAATAATCAAGATTTTTTAAGAACATGGATTATGATTTAATATAAAATCATATGACAGCTTGGGTTTCATTCAATTTGGTTTTTAAATGCTCAACATTATATTCTCCTAGTTAGGCAAATATTTGGTCATTTGTATTATTTGGGGGAACCTTAACTCTTGATAGTATGTGTTTTTCTACATTCTTAAAATTCTGTGGTGTAAGTGGGGGAATGATAAGCAAAAATAGGAGATGCCATTGTTCTTTCAGATTATTACACTTGATTGATTTTATGTTGTTGATTCCGGATTCAGTAAAATAACAACTAGGTAAAAGTAGCAATTAAGTTCATAAAGATCAGTAATTAAAAATATAACAAACAGTAAGAAATAATCATTGAACATAGAAAGAAAATTCAATATGTCTAAACAGCAAGGACTCAGTTAAAAATTATAGAAAAAAGTGTTTCCTGCATGGTCCAACAGTTATTTAAATTAGGAATAAAAGTGGTAATAGAATCTGAATTGAAAGTTTCATTTTTAGCCCATACTATAACACTAAGAGGAGGATATGTTTTGTTCAGCTGGTTATCATAATCATGTATGTAATTTTTAATCCACCCATAGAAAATTTGTGTCAGTCTTAAAGGCACATAATATGCTGCTAGTTATATTTTGTACATTATTTTAATTCATAATGCAAGTCAAGCTCCAGTTTCAATACATTAACATGATCCCATCAGTGAGAGGGGAGCCATTTGGATTAAAAATGGAATATAAAACACATTGATGATCTTCTGGGAAAGACAATGTAAGAATTACCTAAAAGAATTGTCAATATCAGGACAAAAAAAATTTAAGAGGGAGAGTAACATTGATGTGTGAGAGATACATTGATCAGTTGCCTCTTGCATGCCCCCAACTGGGGACCTGCCCCACAACCCAGGCACATGCCCTGACTAGGATTCAAACTGGAGACCTTTCAGTTCACAGGCTGGCACTCAGCACAGGAAGCCACAGCAGCCAGGGCAAAAGAAAACATTTTCATAGAATTATTGGGAAGATTGAAAGCAGAGAAAATAGAAAGTACTCACATAAAATGTTGGAGAAGGCAGAATTTAGGTCAAATCCTATGTATTAGCAATAAAAGTTACCACATGACAAGTTAGCACTTAAACCACTTATTCTAATAAACTGCACATATTTGAGCTGCTCTAACAATAAAATGCTTTTAAATATGGTATCATTTCATTAAAAAACTTAACAAATAGATTGGGAAAACCCCAAATACATATATATTTTTTAAATTAAGGAATTCATGGGAAGAATGACATGACAATTAATCAGAGAGGATCTGATGACAGAATTTATGTAGCTGAGGTCAGAACAAAAGAGACAGAAGTAACAAAACAAACTTTGATAAATGTGATGCAGTCAGTCTGTGTTGTAATGCAGTTAGAAATCACAAGAAAAAGCTCCACCCCAAAACCGCTCTTTTCATCAGTTCCATGAAAGACCTGGTACAAGGAAAATGACAAAATATCTGGAATCTGAAAGTGTGTGCTCAGCACCATCATTAAAAGAAGTTTGAGTGTCCCAAGTTCATTCCCAGCCAGGGTACATGCCTGGGTTGCAGGCCATAACCCCCAGCAACCGCACATTGATGTTTCTCTCTCTCTCTATCTCCCTCCCTTCCCTCTCTAAAAAAATAAATAAATAAAATCTTTTAAAAAAAAGAAGTTTGTGGTGTTGGGCTTTCCCTCCACAATTTACTCTTCTTTAAATAGCAGTAAATTTAAATGGCAGAGCAGATGCAATAATTCACAAAGATGAATTAAATATGTAAAATAATATAGATTAAAGCAAATTCTTTTCAATGTCCATTTTTGTATGAATTTATGATGCACATATGAGTGAACTCTTATCATCACATGTATTTATTTTTGAAAATTAGTAAACATTGGGCCTCAACACTAATGTGACTACATTATGGAAAAACACATTTGACCAGAGCCTTTAGCTAGATATTTCGTTCTTCACCTACATGTAATATATTCACTTAGTGAGAATTATTTTGCACATGAATATTTTTCATCAGATTAAATCCAATGAGTTATTTTACCTTTTTGAGATTTAAAAATCGGTTTACATTATTATTTTTTAATTGTATTTATCCTATTACCATTTACCCCCACACCCTGTTCTACTTCCTCCTCCCCCCACCCCACCCTGCAATCAGCACTCTGTTGTCCGATTCTGGTGTTTCCTCAGTGAGCTCTTTAAGGGTCAGATTATAAAATAAACAGTCTCTGTGAGTTACCACTGTGTGCTGGTAACAAAATAAACACACACACACACACACACACACACACACACAAAGGTCACCACGACCCCATTTCCCACATTGTGGTGGACTTATTTTTGCACTGAGCAAATAAGAAAATGAAAAATTACCATCTAAAATATTTTTGCTAAATTTCTCTTACAACCATCATTTCTGTTAGATTAGTACAACTAAAATTTATTAGGACATATTGATAGGACTCAGAGTTTTAAAGAGAAAATGACTGTATCTTAAAAGATTTAGTAATATAGAATCCACTTTTATAATTAAGGTAAACTGACTTCCAAAAATAGAACATTAATACTGGGCAGAATATCACAGAATCCTGGGCTCAGTATTGAGACACCGAGCTTGCACAGGAGGAGAGGAATGCCAGCAGCCACTTGCCAAGCTGAGGGAGAGGACTTCTGCTCACACCTTTGTATCTCACCTGTGTAGCAACTCTCACTTGAGAGAGTACCAGAGCCAGTGTCACTCCTAGTCACCCTCAGGGGGAAGGCACTTTTCACTGTCCCCCGTACACCATGGCTTCATTCTGCACCTGACCTCCCCACTCCCCCCCAACAGAAATACTCAGCACATGGACTTGATGTATTTGGGTTTTTTAAGCTATTAAGACTACTGAAACCTTAGGAAATAAGTAGTGATCTGAAGTGGCTTCTACATTACATAGATACCTAAAGAAACCTACAGAATTATTATTTTCCTCATTATATGAAAATAACACCCAGCTAGGGAATGCATCAAATATTTTCTTGCCTTCCATTGGGAAATTTACTGTTTTGGTACTTCATGGTGCTCTCACATTCTTTCATCAGAATAATGAAAATATGCCTTCTATTGGGAACATTCTCAATTTCCTTAAGAAATAAATGCAATGCTTTTTTATTCTAGGAAGTATTGTCACTCAATTCTTAGTCTCTGCAATCATCAGACTGTGATGAATTCACCTGTGCAATCAACAGGCAACAACTAAAGGGCTTAGCACTGAAGTTTCATAACATATATTTGACCCATTATTTTAGATCTTACCTATTAAAATATTCTGCATACTTTCTGAAACTGCCTCTTACCTGTAGAACAAACAGCAAATGCATGTTTAGGTACATTACAAATATGGTTTATTTAGATTGCTTATATCAACCTGTTCAACTTTGCTAAAACCCACAGGAGGTGCCCCAAGGGGAGTACACCCCAATTACCTTCTGGCTTAAAATAGCAACATGATAATTTATTCAGTAACAAAAAGTAAGCAGGTCTAGAGTAGTGTACTTATGTGTTGATGTTTAGAAAATGAATGAAGTATTTTGTTTCTTTTGATCAACTAATAGATATGCACACAAACAGTAAACATGCATGGGCAAACCTAGGAACAAAATAGAAAATTTTAACATAGGTAGAGGGGGAGGCCCAGTAAACATTTTATTTTTCTTCAGTTTTCCAGAAGCATTCCACCTTTACCCAGGCTCAATCAGAGTGTCACAAAAGGACAGTGACAGACCTGATGTAGTGTGAGAGGTCCCTGAGGATGTCTGAAGCAGGTGGCTCATGCTCCTGTTAAGAAGGGCAGGGCTTCACCTGGAGGGGAAAAGTGCTGAGAAGAGTAACAGTTAGTAGGGCAGGTACAGCAGGAAGGTGAGGGTTCAGCAGGGAGGGAGCTTCTGAAATACATAGGAGACTCAGAAAGTTGTTACACATCTTCTTGAAGAAATGTCTGTTCAGGTCCTCTGCCCAATGTTAAATTGGACTGTTTGGTGTTGACTTGTTTGTGTTCTTTATATGTTTTCGATATTGACTCCTTGGCAGAGCTGTTGTCTTCCGGTCTTCCAATATCTTCTTGCATTTAGCTGTTTGTCTTTTTGGTTTTTTTAGTGGTTTCTGTAGCTGCACAGAACCTTTTTAAATTGACCAAGTCCCTTTCATTTGTTTACCTTTACCTCCTTGCCTTAGGGATCAAATTCATAAAATACTCTGTAAGATCAAGGTCCATAAATTTCTTCTGTGTAATTCAGTGTTTCAAGTCTTATAGTTAAGTCTTTGATCCATTTTGAGTTAATTTTTGTTTATGGGGACACACAGTCTAGTTTCATTCTTTTTGCATCTGGCTTTCCAATTTTCCTAGCACCATTTATTGGAGAGGCTTTCTTTTTTCCATTGAATTTTTGGGGCTCCTTTGTTGAAAATTATTTGCCCACATGCATTTGGGTTTATTCTGAACTCTCAATTCTGTTCCACTGGTCTGTGTATTGGTTTTTCTGCCAACCATGCTGTTTTAATGATTATACTTCATGGTATAATTTGAAGGCTGAGAGTATGATGCAACCAATTTTTTTCTTTTTTTTTTTTCAAGATTGCTTTGGCTGTTTGGGGTCTTCTGTGGGTCCATACAACTACAATGATATTCTTGTTCTATTTCTTTTAAAAAATGTCATTGGAATTTTCATAATGATTGCATTAAATCTGTAGATTGCTTTGGGTAATATGGACTTTTTAACTATGTTGATCCTTCCACTCCATGAACATAAAATATCTGTGTATTTCTTTCTGTACTTTTTTATTTCTTTTAATAAGTTTGTAGTTTTCAGTGTATAGGTCCTTCACATCCTTTAAGTTTATTCCTAGATATTTTACTCTTTTTGTTGCCATTGAAAAAGGAATTCTTTTTTTCTTTTTTCCTGAAATGTCATTGTTATTGTATTATATACAAATGCAATGGATTTTTATACAATGATTTTTGTATCCTACAACTTCACACTGTATTTGTTTATTGTTTTTAATAGTTCTTGGTGAAGTCTTTAAGGTTTTCTCTGTACAGAATCATGTCATCAGCAAAAAGTGGCAATTTTACTTTTCTCTTCTTGATTTGTCTCCCATCCAAGTACCAACCAGGCCCGACCCTGCTTAGCTTCCGAGATCAGATGAGATCGGGTGTGTTCAGGGCAGTATGACCGTAGACTCTCCTCTTGATTTGTTTGCCTTTTATTACTTTCTCTTGCCTGGTTGCTCTGGCTAGACCACCCAGTCCTACATGCAATAAGAGTGGTGAGAGTGGACATCCTTGTCTTGTTCCTGATCTTACAGGAAAAGCTCTCAGTTTTTCACTGTTGAGTAGGATATGAGACAAGGGTTTGCCTTGTAAGACCTTTATGATGTTGAAATATTTTCTTTCTATTTTATCGAGTGCTTTAATTATAAACAGATATCTTGCCAAATGCTTTTTCTGCAATTCTTAATATGATTATGTGATTTTTACCCTTTATTTTGTTAATGTGATGTTTTCCACTGAAATAGATCAAAGAACTAAAGATAAGATTTGAAACACTAAATTATAAAGAAGGTACTAACATTATGGACCTTGTCTTAGAAAATATTTTATGAATTTGACTTCAAAGGCAAGGGAAGGAAAGGTGGAAACAAAGGGGATTATATCAAACTAAAAAGCTTCTGCACATCGAAAGAAACTACCAACAAAACAAGAAAGCAGCCATCCAAAAGAAGATATTTGCAAACAACAGCTCTGACAGAATTTATACACAACTTATCTATAAACAACTCATACAGCCATGGCTGGTGTAGGTCAGTGGATTGAGCATGGGCTGTGAACCAAAGGGTCATCGGTTCAATTCCCAGTCAGGGCACATGCCTGGGTTGCAGGTCACGTCCCCAGTGGGGGCCACGTGAGAGGCAATCACACATTGATGTTTCTCTCCCTTTCTTTCTCCCTCCCTTCTTTTCTGTCTAAAAGTAAATAAATAAAAATCTTTAAAAATAAAATTCATACAAATCGACACCAAACAAACAATCTTACTTAAAAATGGGCAGAGGACCTGAACAGATGCTTCTCCCAAGAAGATATACAAATGGCTATCAGATATGTGAAAAGACGCTCAACTTCACTAACTATTAGGGAAATGAAAATCACAGCTATAATCAGATAGCACCTCACACTTGTTAGAATGGCTATTATCATCATAAGACAAAAAAATAACAAGTGTTGGAAAAATTGTGGAAAAAAGAAACCCTCATTCACTGCTGGTGGGAATGTAAACTGGTACAGCCACTGTGGAAAACAGTTTGGAGGTTCCTTAAAAAATTAAGAATAGAATTACCATATAGCCCAGAAACACCTCTTCTGAATGCATACCCCCCAAATTTATAAAGATTTAGTGGCAAAGATACATGAACTTCCATGTTCATTGCAGAGCTATCCACAGTGGCCAAAACATGGAAACAACCAGTGGCCAAATCATGGAAACAACCAGTGTCCTTCAATAGTTCTTCAATAGAGGACTGAGTAAAGAACATGTGGTGCCCTGGCTGGCATAGCTCTGTGGATTGAGCGGGGGCTGCGAACCAAAGTGTCGCAGGATCGATTCCCAGTCAGGGCACATGCCTGGGTTGCAGGCCATGGCCCCCAGCAACCGCACACTGATGTTTCTCTCTCTCTCTCTCTTTCTCTCTCCCTTCCCTCTCTAAAAATAAATAAATAAAATCTTTTAAAAAAAAGAACATGTGGTACATAATACAATGGAGCACTACTTGCACTACTTAGCCATAAGAAAAGATATCATTCTGCCATTTGCGATAATGTGGATGGGCCTTGACAATATCATATTAAGTGAAATAAGTCAGTCATAAAATGCTAAGAACCACATGTTTTCACTTATATACGGGATATAAAACTGAAACTCATATATACAGACAACACTGTTGTAGCTACCAGGGGGTGTTGGGTGGGGGGGGGGTAATAAAGGATAAAGGCAGCGGAATCTATGGTGACAGAAAATTATTTGACTTTGGGCACAAAATGCAATAGATGGAGCATGGATCATAGAGATGTGCACTTGGAATCTATATAATCTTGTTAACCAATGTCACCCCAATAAATGTAATGATCAAATAAAATAAAAGTACAGTAAGTATAGTTGCAGAAAAAAAGAACTGTACTTAATGGTACTAATCATTATAAAGCATCATAATGATCAGAGTCTAGAGGACTTTGATTATTTAATAAATATCACATGTAGTAAGTTACTACATAACAGTTTCCTTTCTAATTATTGAGTAAATCATCATGTTGCTATTTTGAAACAGAAGATAATTGAGTCATGTTCCCCTTGGGGAAACTCTTGCAGTTTTCATTCATCACTGAGTAAGGGGATATAAATAATCTAAATTAATTGTATTCATAGTATATCTAAACCTGCATTTGCTGATACACAGGTAAGAAAAGAAAAATTTAGGTTACTTGAAAAATTGTTTATGAGGTGTGGCCTAAATATGTGAAGGGTAAATGTTATAAAAGCCCCTTTAGTTGTTCCCTGTTGCATGGATAAACACAACCCAAAAGATACAAACTGTTGAATTTATGTTTGTAGAGTTAAGTAAGAGTTTTCCAAATCAAGTATCTGCTTTATTTTTATGATTGAAAGAGAATGATCAGATTAAAGTAAGAACCAAAAAAAAAGACATTGGACCCATTCAACTATCTGAGTGCTTGTATTTTGCTCTAATGAAGAAATAATCAATTATCCTTTACTTTGCTAGCTTTGTAGAAGTCACTTCAAGTTAATGCTATTTCATAATTTTTCTCTAGTTTTAGTGTTTAAAATCTATTTAAATATATATCAAGAATATTATTTTATTTCACTGTGAGTGACAATAGGAGAGGGCAGTTACAGAATAAGGCCATGATACAGTAAGAGATAGTGTAACACTGGGAAATGTGCTCAGTGCATGGCCATTATTATTTTTCTCCTCTTTGCCAACTTACTATTTCAATGCCGAGGCAAAAGTATTTGGAATTTTCTGCCTTCTATTAAAACTGTGTTTTTGAACTGGTTTGGTATTAATTCCAAAAGCTGATGCTATATAATTAAATTCTTAAAAATCACAGACATTTTATCCTCATAACTGAATCCTTTCACAGTATTTTAATATTGACTTATGTATACTAAATATAATATTTATTTGGCTTCTAGGAGAAATACCTGATTCAAGTAAAATGTAGCTGGTGTTCAACATTGTAGTCTTTTACTATCTTACTTTCCCAAGTAAAATTAAGCCCACAGTAATGTGGAAAATGAAATTGTGATGAGTTGTGTGGTTAGAGGAAAAAATCATAATCAGAATATGATTCATTGGATTTAATCTTGAAAGAATAACATCTCAGTGTTTATTACAAATAATTACAAGACAAATATAGTAAATTTAGCTAAGGAGTGAGATATCTCACTAAAGGTGAAGGTCACATATTTTAAATGATTAGTGATAATATTCATTTTGGGATCCAATATTTGCTAATGCTTTAAAAATAAATATATCTGATGACAAAGGATCGATTACATAGTCATCATAAATTTGTAACGGCAAATTGACATATTTGAAAGAAATTGCTTTATACATGTATTGCTTTACACATTTAATTAGTCTGCCTATATGCTATCATATTTGCTTGGTCATTCAAACATATTACTATTTTAAAGGGGAATAAACAGTGAAGAGGAAGCCTAATCTCACACCTGACATTTAATCATGACCAGGGCAATGAACACTCACTTTCGAATTAAATCCTATGTTAATTTTCCTAAACAGGTATGTCGTTAAACTGATGTCAAGAATTGTATTGGGGTTGATTTTTTTTCTTGTGACTTTTGGTCATATTTCTAATACAAATTTAATCATTTTCATTAAAGTTTGTATTTTATTGCTTAATTTGGCTTACTGTGATCATGAGACATCATCCATAAAAAATTCTTAATTGTTCTTTCAGATAAATCCAGGGAGATCTAATAGAGGTAATAGTTTTTATGCATTAGCTCATGAAATGATACAATCCAGGCTGCAGCTACTATGTAGACCAAAACTAATTCAGCATATTCTCTATTGAACATAACTGTCAAAATACAACTTTATTAGCTTATTTTTTCAATTTTTACTCCAATGTTGTAGAATAAATATTGATATTCTCATTCTATGGATGAGTAATTTATAGTATATCATTTTACAACATTAATGAAAGGTCTAGAATGCTGACTTTCTATTTCAATGCTCTGCACACTGATATACTATCTGATATGAATCAATATCAAAAGAAAATTATTTTTTAACCAATCACTTGGCATTTTAGTGAATTTTTTAACCAATCACTTGGCATTTTCTGATTTAATCAGAAAAGAGCTAATAGAATACAGTTGTAAATGATCAATTGACCTAGTGATTTCAGAAATGTCATGGATTCACATAGTGACTGGACACCCATCTTTTCCATTTAATTTTGCAGTGAGTGGCATGGACACTTGTCCCACCATCTTGTCACTATCTATTGATCCACGACTTGGAAGGTCTACATTGCTAAAAAATAATATGAGGACATAGCTCCCCTCTCCTTGTGTCACAATATTGAGTCACAGCTCTGCTTATTGTTTTTGTAGTAAGTAAATTATAACTGTAAAAATATCTTTACACTTGTTTTATAAGATTTCAACATGAAGAATGTTACTCAAGTTACTACATTTGTCCTTAAGGGCTTCACAGACAATCTAGAACTGAAAATGATCTTATTCTTCCTGTTTCTAGTGATTTACCTGTTCACTCTGATGGGAAATTTAGGGCTGATTGTATTGGTCATTGGGGATTCCCAGCTCCACAACCCCATGTACTATTTTCTGTGTGTGCTGTCATCAGTGGATGCCTGCTTTTCCTCAGTAATTACTCCAAATATGTTAGTAGATTTTCTGTCAAGGAATAAAGTCATTTCATTCCTTGGATGTGCATCACAGATGTTTCTTGGTGTTACATTTGGGACCACGGAATGCTTCCTCTTGGCTGCAATGGCATATGATCGCTATGTGGCAATCTACAACCCTCTCCTGTATTCAGTCAGCATGTCACCCAGAGTCTATGTGCCACTCATCATTGCTTCTTACATCGCAGGCATTTTAAATGCCTCTATACACACAGTGGCCACATTTAGCCTATCCTTCTGCGCCTCCAGTGAAATCAGACATGTCTTTTGTGACATCCCTCCCCTCCTTGCTATTGCCTGTTCTGACACTCACACAAACCAGCTTCTTCTCTTCTACTTTGTGGGCTCCATTGAGATTGTCACTATCCTGATTGTCCTGATTTCCTATGGCTTAATTCTGTTGGCCATTCTGAGGATGCGTTCTGCTGAGGGGCGGAAAAAAGTCTTCTCCACATGTGGCTCTCACCTAACTGGAGTGTCAATTTATCATGGAACCATTCTCTTCATGTATGTGAGACCAAGCTCCAGCTATGCTTTGGACCATGACATGATAGTGTCAACATTTTACACCATCGTGATTCCCATGCTGAATCCCCTCATCTACAGTCTGAGGAACAAAGATGTGCATAAGGCAATGAAAAGAGTGTTTGGGAAAAATGGGTTTTTCAATAAGTATCTTTTTACAGTTAACAATGAATTAAAAAATTGAAAGGCATGTTCTATGCCTCAATATTTAAAAAGATATGATGAACATGTTTGCTTTTCTTGCCAGAATGGCTATCATCAATAAATCAACAGTTATTTGCTAAGATGAGGAGAAAAGGAAACCCTTGTGCACTATGAGTGGGAATGCAGGTTGGTGCATCCGCTGTGGGAAGCAGTATGGAGTTAATAAAAAATGTGAAGATGGAGCCCTGACCACTGTGTCTCATCTACTTGGGCATCATCCCACAGACTCAGCAGTCTCCAGTTAGGTTCCCTGTCAGGGCACGTGCCTGGGTTATAGGTTTCATCCCTGGTTGGGGCATGTAAAAGAAGCAGCCAATGGATCTGTGTTTCTCTTTTGCTTCAATGATTCTTTCACTGCCTCTCTCACTCCATTCCCCTCTCCTAAAAAAGTAAACAAACAAAGTCTTTTAAAAATCTAGCTTACAAAAACTTAAAAATAGAACTGCAAGATAAAGCAAGGATAAGTGGTGATGGAAGGAGGCATAACGTGGGGTGATGAACACACAATCCAATTTACAAATGATGTAGTACAGAGCTGAACCCTGAGGCATATATAATTTTCTTAAACAATGTCACCTCAATAAATTCAGTGAAAAAATAAATAAAAAATCTAAAAAGTTGAAATATATTTTATAAATATAAAAATGAAACTGCCTTAAGACCCAACAATTCCACTTCTAGAAATATATCTAGAGAAAATTAAAACACTAACTTGAAAAAATATATGCACCTTTATGTTCATTGCAGAGTTGTTTAAACAGACAAGATTTGAAAACAGCCAAAGTACTCATCAGTAGGTGAATGGATGAAAAAAATGGGGTAGTTTACACAATGGAATACCATTTGGCCATAAAGGACAAAGAAACCTTACCCTCTGCAACAGCATGGATGGGTGTAGAGAGTATTACACTAAATGAAATAAGCCAATCAGAGAAAGACAAGTACCATATGATTTCACTTTTATCTGGAATCTAATGAACAAAATAAGGTAACAAACAAAGTAGAAACAGATTCATAGACACAGTGAACAGACTGACAGTTGTCATAGGAGAGAGAGGTTGGAGGAATGGGTGGAAAAAGAGAAGGATTAACCACTACAAATTGGTAGTTACAGGATAGCCACAGAAATGTAGATTACAGCACAGGAACAATGAGGTCTGTCCAGAAAGTATCCATCCATGTAAAATTTAAAACAGGGACATTTATTGACGACATACAAGATACAAGAAACATTGTAGGTAGGACAATAATGTCTCAATCCTCTTCAAAGTAAGTACCTTGGAACCTTACACACTGCTCCCAGTAGCCATCAGCTGCCCCCTCATACTTTCCTGAGTCTCATCAATGATCTGAAACCTCTTTCTTTCCATAGGTGATTTTAGTTTTGGGAAAGCCAGAAGTTGCAAGGTGCCAAATCTGGGGTGGTAGGGCTGAGTCACATGGGTGATTAGATGTTATGCAAAAAAATTCTACATGAGATTTGATGCATGGGCAGACATCCTGTTGCGATGAAGCTGCCAATCACCAGTTGCCTATAATGTCAGCCATTTTCATCATATTGCATCTCCCAGCCAGTGAAGAACTTGATGCAGTACTACTTATTAATTGGCTTGGCCTGGAGGGGTATACTCATGATGGAAAAAAACTTTCAAAATCAAAAAAAACACAGTTAACATGGTCTTGATATTGCTGCAACTTGCTGATCCTTCTTGGGCCATGGACAACCAAGTGACTTCCATTGGAAGACTAGTCCTTTGTGTCTGGATCATATCCATAGAGCCATGATTCATTTCTGGTTATGCTTTTCTTAAGGACATCTGGTTCATTGGTAGTGGTTTGAATCAAGTCATCAACAACTGCAGCACAATGTTCCTTTTGTTTTGGTAGCAGAAGCCATGGAACAACTTTTACCACAACATATTTCATGCCAAGATCTTGTGTCAAAATCTAAGATGCAGTAGATTTTGGAATCCCCAAGTCAACTCCTAGTTCTCCCACTGTCAGTCGCCAAACTTTGTTGATTGCAGCCCATACACATTCAGCATTTCAGGTGGTGTGCTTGTTACAGGCCTTCCATAACATGGGTCACTTTCAACAGATTCTAAACCATCCTTGAATAATTTGTGCCTCACTTTCATTTATGCAGCAGTCATTGCATCTTCCCCAAAAGACTTATGAATCATCTGAGTAGTTTTTGCAGAAAAATGCTCAAGCTTAACACAAAATTTGATGCAGATTCATGCTGTTCTCAGTCATTTTGAATGAGATGGCCACACAGAAAACATGCTCACTCAGTGGTGTCTACAATGCCCACTGACTAGTGCAGTGAAGTCATCATTATTCACACATGCACCTCCCAGTCCATTCTCCTTGCCTGCCAGGTTACATCAATGTCATAAACCATTCTTGTTATAGTAACAGTGGCTGGACTTTTTCCAGACAGACCTCAAACAGTCAATGACACTGAGATAAATATTTACAGAGTCAGATGGGATACATGAAGCTGAGGGGGCAACTCTGGGAAGTACATGATTTTCTAACCACTTTACTGCACGTCTGAAACTACAGCAGAATAATCTTAATTATAAATGATAATTGAAAATTAAAGAAAAGGAAAGAAAAAAGTGTGACGAAAAATTATAATGTAGGCAACAGAGAAAGAAATCACTAAGAAGAAACACTTAAAGGAGAGCAATAGGTGAATAGCCATGGGGACAGAATTCCAACAGGAGAAAAGAAATGCAGGAAAATTGTTGAGGGGAATATATTATGAAAAGAGATGTTTTGTGTTTGTCCTGCTGAGGTGTTATTTAAATTTAATAACTCTACTTTAGAGAAGTATTGTTAGTGTTCTATGGTCTAAGGAGATTCTTTTTTGCTGAAATTAAAAGGGTTTTCACAAAAAAATAAATTAACAATAATAATTGTAATATTGATACTGATAGTAGTCACAAAAACAAAAGGAAAGAATAAAGGAAAACAGGAGGGAAGAAGGAAAGATCACTGCCACTTAAATTTGTTCTTGAAGGACACATGCAATTGCAACGAAAGTGAGGTCTGTGGGAAACAGCGTTGAACATGAGCACAGCAGGTACATTTTTCTGTATCTTGGCCCCTGGGCCCAAGATCTGAGGAGTGGGAGCATCTGCACAGGCATCCCAGGGTACAAGGGGTCAGAGTAAAACAGAACCAGCACTGGGTCAGGACTCGGCCTCTAGAAAAAAGTGTCAAGATGAACTCGGGCTCAGTTGTGGGGAGAGTCCCATCTGCAAGCTGGTTGTGCCTTACCCTCTAAATTGTGCATGTCGTTTGTCGTGTTTGAGTTTAAGTATGATCTTTATAATTGTTCATGCCTACTCTCTGTATATTGTGAGAAATGAAAGAATGGATTCTGTTTGTGCTTTTGACAAAATAATAAAAGACAGTGAAATGCACCATCACAGAAAGCATGGCAATGACACCAGGAATTCACAAACACTTACCTGTGGTCACCAAACCACAGGCTGTACTTAGAATTGCTGCTAAGGCATACACCCAATGAAGGAAGCAGAGTGCTTTGATCTAGAGTCAGATACCAATGATTCTGTGGTAAGTGTTATATGAGCTATAGTTTTCACATCAAGCAATTTATAGATTCAACACAATCCCCTATTAAAATACCAGTGACATATTTCACAGCATAGGAACAAACATTTCAAAAATTTATATGCAGCCAGAAATGAACCCTCCATAGCTTCAGCAATTTTGAGACTGAAAACAAAGTAGGAGGGATACCTGATACCAACTATATTATAAGGCCTACTGTAATCAAAACATTCTGGTACTGGCATAAGAACAGACATATAGACCAATGGAACAGAATAGAGAGCCCAGAAAGAAACCCATGTTTCTATGGTCAACTAATATTTGACGAAGGGGCAGAAGCATAAAATGGAGTAAAAATAATCTCTTAAAAATGGTGGTATCTGGGTGGCCACATGTAACAAAATGAAACTCGATCACCAACTTACAACATACACACAAATAAACTCAAGATGGATAAAAGAATTAAATACAAGGCACAACACCATAAAATTCCTAGAGGAGAACATAGGCAGGAAAATCTCAGATATTCCATACAGTGATATTTTTACCCATATGTCCACTAGAGCAAAGGACATAAAGGAAAGAATAAACAAATGGGACTTCATCAAATTAAAATCTTATGAATGACTGAAGAAAACATCAGCAAAATGAAAAAATAACCAACCATATGGGAAAACATATTTGCCAATGATACCTTGGACAAGGGTTTGATCTCCAAAATACATAAAGAACTCAAATGGTGTATCTCCTGGAAGACAAAAAATTCAATTAAAAAATGGGCAAAACACCTGAATAGATATTTCTCCAAGAAGGACATACAGAGGCATATGAAAGGATTCTCATCAACAGTAGCCATCAGAGAGATGCAAATTAAAACCACAATGAGATACCACTTCACACCTTTCAGAACAGCCACCATAAACAAATCAACAAAGAACAAGAGCTGGCAAGGTTGAGCAGAAAAGGAATCCCTTAGTGCACTGTCAGTGGAAATTCGGACTGGTGCAGCCACTGTGGAAAATAGTACGGAATTTTCTCAAATACTAAAAATGGAACTGCCTTTTGACCTGGCAATTCCACTGGTGGGTTATATCCTAAGGATGCTGAAACAGTAACCCAAAAGAACCTATGCACCCCAGTGTTCATAGCAACACAATTTACAATGGTCAAGTGTTGGGAGCAACTTAAGTGCCCATCAGTTAATGAGTGGATCAAAAAACTGTGGCACATTTACAGAATGGAATACAGCAGAAAGAAAGAAGGAGCTCCTACCCTTCTCGACAGCATAGATGGGACTGGAAAACATTATGCTAAGTGAAATGAGCCAGGCAGTGAAAAGACAGTACCACATGATCTCACCTATAAGTGGAACCTAATTAACAAAACAAACAAGCAAGCGAAATATGACCAGAGACATTGAAATAAAGAACAAACTGACAGTAACCTGAGGGGAGGGAAGAAAGGTAATGGGGGAAGGAAGGGTAGTGTCATCAAGGAACATGTATAGAGGACCCAAGAACAAAACCAAAGGAGGGTTAGGATTGAGGGTGGGGCAGGGGAGAGTGGTTGTTGGGAATCAGAGACAACTATACTTGAACAACAATATACAAAGTAATATTTTTGCCAATGGTGAATAAATTAGGTAGCATTTGCTCAAGCTTGTCAGATATAATCATAAAGGTATTTGTAATTGAACTGGAGTCCTATGAAGGTAAAACTGAATAATGTGCATTTAAAGAAAAGATTACATGTGTATCTGGTATCTGACTATATGTATGCTAATACGCAAAATATGTACTAGTATTTATGTTGAAATTCTTACACCTTGTACTGCACGATATGACTTTATTAGAAAATGAGGGCTTTGTAAAGGTTATTAAGTTAGAATACGGTATGTGGGTGGTCCCTTATCCAATATGGCTAGTATCTTTATAAGAAAGGATAATAGGACCCAGACATTCAGAAAACAACAGGTGAAGACACAGGTAGAAGATGGCTGTGTATGAACCAGAGAAAAATCCCAGAAGAAATCAACCTGCTTTAACTTGATCTCAGACTTCTAGATTACAGAACGCTGAGAAATAAATTTATGTGGTATAAACACTAACTAGTCTATTGTACTTTGTGACTGCAGAGCTGAAAAACTAATGCAGTCACTATCAGCATACATGTAAATATATGTGTGTGTGCTGTGTTTCTGAGAACAAATTAATTAAGAAACAAATGGATGATACAGTTTTCCTTGCTTGTGTAGAAACTGCACAGGTGCAAGTTTCACTGTGATCTTAAAAGGAAAAATGTGTAAGATGAATAAGAAGACACTAGTATGCTAAAACAAAAACATTTATTATAACTTTTTGAGAAGATAAATATCATCCTTATTTTATTTATATTTAATGGTTAGAGAGAAATGTACTTTATTCATACACCATTTTCCAAAAGATTCTTTTCATTGCCTCTTTCACATCTTTGTTCCTCAGACTGTAGATGAGGGGATTCAGCATGGGAATCATGATGGTATAAAAGGTTGACACTATCATGTCATGGTCCAAAGCGTAGCTGGAACTTGGTCTCACATACATGAAGAGGATTGTTCCATGAAAAACTGACACTCCAGTTAGGTGAGAGCCACATGTAGAGAACACTTTCTCCTCCCCTCTGCAGAATGCATCCTCAGAATGGCCAACAGAATGAAGCCATAGGAGATCAGGACAATCAGCAGAGTGACTATTTCAACAGGCGACCCACAAAGTAGAAGAGTAGAAGCTGTTTGTGTGAGTGTCAGAACAGGCAATAGCAAGGAGGGGAGGGACGTCACAAAAGACATGTCTGATTTCATTGGAGGCACAGAAGGGTAGGCCTAAATGTGGCCACTGTGTGCACACAGGCATGCAAAATGCCACTGACATAGGAAGCAATGATGAGTGGCACATAGACTCTGGGTGACATGCTGACTGCATACAGGAGAGGGTTGTAGATTGCCACATAGCGATCATATGCCATTGCAGCCAAGAGGAAGCATTCGTGGTCCAAAAGTAACTGCAGAGAAACATCTGTGTTGCACATCCAAGGAGTGAAATGACTTTATTCCTTGACAGAAAATCTACTAACATATTTGGAGTAATTACTGAGGAAAAGCAGGCATCCACTGATGATAAGCACACTCAGAAAATAGTACATGGGGTTGTGGAGCCTGGAATCCCCAATGACCAATACAATCAGCCCTAAATTTCCCATCAGAGTAAACAGGTAAATTGCCAGAAAAAGAAAGAAGAAGATAATTTGCAGTTCTAGATTGTCTGTGAAGCCCTTCAGCACAAATGTAGTAACTTCAGTGGCATTCTTCATGTTGAAATCTCAGCAAAAGAACTTGAAGATATTTATAACATTACTATTCATAGTGTTCTGACCAAATGAACAAGTTTGTGACTCAGTTAAAGTGACCTATGTCTTCATATTGCTTCTTTTTTATTTTATTTTAATTGTTGTTCAAGTACAGTTTTCTGTCTTTTACTCCCATAGTTTATTTCTTTTCAGTGAATAATTTCTCATCTGCTCTTCCAAAACCAGGGACCATGGCCAAGGGTCAAAGGTTGATGCCGCTCACTACAGAATCAAATGGATAATGTGGGTTTTAAACTCCCAGGCTCAACTCATGTTATTTAAAAACTGTGAAGTCAAATTGGTAATTCACCAATGAATTCCATTAGTTGTTTTCCTACTAAGTGACATTGAAACACAAACAAACAACTAAAAACATTTTTTATATTATTATGACATTAATTTTTATCTCAAATCAAAATAAGTATTGAAAGTGAACTATATTACTAAAGCGAATCTTTAAAATGAGTTTAAATATAGAATATGTTAAATTAGATTTGTTTGACACACTAACAGCATAATGAATTGTAATATACTATGAGTTACACTCTAAAATCTTCCTACTCCCTTATGTCACTGAATAAAAAATAACTCATATGTGGAATCTAAGGAACAAACTGAACTAACAAGTAAGACACAGATAGTCTCATAGAGGGAGAGCAGATGACAAGTAGTGTGGGTGGGATATTACAGGGTGCAGGGATTGAGGGTAAAGGGAAAAGGACTCATGGACATGGTCAACAGTGTGATGATTGCTTTCTGATAAGTTCAGAAAGATCAGTAACTAGACATATAAGAAGAATAAGAAATAATCATCACACCTAGACAGAAACTTTTATTTAAAAGTAAATGAACCCAGGAAGTCAGCTAGAAGTTATAGAAAAAATCTTTCTTCATGGTCCAATGCTTGTTTAAACATGAGTCAGTGATACAGGAACCTGAACTGATGGTGTCATTTTAGCCATCGTATAACTAACACCAGTGGAAGGGTAGCATTTCGTTCAAGTGTGTTATCACATTCATTTATTTAATTTTTTATATCCACCCTAGAAATCTGAGTCAGTCTGAAGGACACATAGTCTGCTGCTAATTATATTTTGTACATTCATTTTAATTCAAGCTCCAGTTTCAGTATGTTAACATGAGCCCATTAATGAGAGAGGGAACCAGTTTGGAATCAAAGACTGAGAAATCCTACTACTTTTTCCTAGAAAACTCTGATGGTTAAAACACTGCATTCACTTCAGTAAAGTTGTTTTCACTGTTCATATTGCTCATTTACATATTTGTCTATTTATTATATTTTCAAAAGTATACATTGTAAGTAATATATAAATCTTTGCTTATAAAAAAATTCCCCAAGTGCAGAAATACAGAGAGCAAAACGACACTCTCCTTCCAGTTCCTCCTTCCACCTGATTTGCTGTATCCTCCAGAGATAACTGTTGCTCTGGTGGTCCTTCCGCTCTGTGTCTTTTCCTGTACATTTATGTGTGTTTGTCTATGTATGCTTAAGAATTAATAAAATCACCCTTTGCAAAAACAAAAAACAAAACTAGAGAACAAAGCACATACTAACAATATTCTGGGAAAGAGCAAGTCAGGACTGCCTTGAAGAATTGTCAATAGCAGGAGAAAACAGTATCATGCAATTATTGGGAAGATTAAAGGAAAGAAAACAGAAACTACTCATATCCAACATCAGAGAAGGAAGAATTTAGTTTGAAAACTGTGTACTGAAACAAAAACTTTGCAACATATGTTGGAGCTTTAACCATTTATTCTGAGAACTGAATGTTTTCGAGCTACTCTGACACAATAAAATCCTTTTCAATACTTCATTTCATTTAAAAAATCTTTTTTTCAAATCTCAGTTTTGCTGCTTTATTTAAAAATAAAAATTCTGAAAGTTTTTGTTGTGCATGAAACTGCCTCTCACTGTTTGTAAAGCATTTGACATTTTCTGTGATTTGAAGTTCATCAACATTTAAAAATATTGCTCCCCAAAGAAATTACATATGCGATTCTTCAATATACTATAGTAATAATAGCTTTGGGGATGACCTAAACATATTACTACATGAACTTGTTGTTTTTCTTTTTAAAATCATTTTATTATATATTTTATTGTTGTTCAAGTACATTTGCCTCCATTCCCACCTTCCATTCTTACAAAATAGATTGAAAAAACACAGTTCTTTTAAATTTAATGAATCCCATGGTAAAGGATGACATGACAATTGATCAAAGAGAGGGTCTGATGAAAGAAAATTATGTTGGTGCGGTCAGAACAAAAGAGACAAAAGTAACAAAACAAACTTTGATAAATGTGCTGCTGTCAATCTGTGTTGTAATGCTGTTAAAGATTACAATAAAAAGCTCCACCCCAAACAGCTCTTTTCATCAATTCCATGACACCCCCGGTACAAGGAAAATGACATAATATCTAGAATTTGAAAGTATGTGCTCAGCTCCATCATTAAAAGTCACGTGTGATACTCTGGTTTCTCTTCAGATCGTATAAAAGTCATGTGTGACGTTAGCTTCCCTCCACAATTTACTCTTCTTTAAAGAGCAGTATATTTAAATAGCAGAGCAGATGCAATAATGCACAAACACAGATGAATTAGATATGTAAAATGAGCACTTAAAACAAGTTTTTAAAATATGTCAATTTGTATTATAAATTTAACATGCACATGTATGAAGTGTTGTCACTACATGTACTCACTTTCAAAAATTAGGTAATATTGGTCCTCAACACTAATGGTATAACGACATCATTGAAAAACAGAGGTGACCAGAGCTTTGAACTAGATATCTTGATCTTATCTACATGTAATATTTTCATTTTGTGATAATTACTTTGCATGAACATTTCTCTATTGGATTAAGTCTAATGAACTTTACTCTAATTTTAGTTTTTCCTCTGTTCATCTTCTGTGTCTGGATTAGAACATAAAGAGGATTGTGAGCTGTATAATTTATTAAAACACACCAAAGATACACACAGGTCACCTG